>NC_057411.1:26511389-26632998 GCF_019320065.1 Cervus canadensis | reverse complement strand
TTGGAGCCAGTCTGTTGTTCCATGTCCAGTTCTAACTGTTGCTTCCTGACCTGCATACAGGTTTCTCAAGAGGCAGGTCAGGTGGTCTGGTATTCCCATCTCTCTCAGAATTTTCCAGTTTATTGTGATCCACACAGTCGAAGGCTTTTGCATAGTCAATAAAGCAGAAATAGATGTTTTTCTGGAACTCTCTTGCTTTTTTGATGATCCAGCGGATATTGGCAATTTGATCTCTGGTTCCTCTGCCATTTCTAAAACCAGTTTGAACATCTGGAAGTTCACGGCTCACATATTGCTGAAGGCTGGCTTGGAGAATTTTAAGCATTACTTTACTAGCGTGTGAGATGAGTGCAATTGTGCGGTAGTTTGAGCATTCTTTGGGACTGCCTTTCTTAGGGATTGGAATGAAATCTGACCTTTTCCAGTCCTGTGGCCACTGTTGAGTTTTCCAAATTTGCTGGCATATTGAGTGCAGCACTTTCACAGCATCATCTTTCAGGATTTGAAATAGCTCAACTGGAATTCCATCACATCCACTAGGTTTGTTCATAGTAATGCTTTCTAAGGCCCACTTGACTTCACATTCCAGGATGTCTGGCTCTAGGTGAGTGATCACACCATCGTGATTATCTGGGTCATGAAGATCTTTTTTGTACAGTTCTTCTGTGTATTCTTGCCACCTCTTCTTAATATCTTCTGCTTCTGTTAGGTCCATACCATTTCTGTCCTTTATTGAGCCCATGTTTGCATGAAATGTTCCCTTGGTATCTCTAATTTTCTTGAAGAGAGCTCTAGTCTTTCCCGTTCTGTTGTTTTCCTCTATTTCTTTGAATTGATCGCTGAGGAAGGCTTTCTCATCTCTCCTGTCTATTCTTTGGAACTCTGCATTCAATTGGGAATATCTTTCCTTTCCTCCTTTGCTTTTTGCTTCTCTTCTTTTCACAGCTATTTGTAATCCCTCCTCAGACAACCATTTTGCCTTTTTCATTTCTTTTCCGTGGGGATGGTCTTGATCCCTGTCTCCTGTACAATGCCATGAACCTCTGTCCACAGTTCATCAGGCTCTCGGTCTATCAGATCTAGTTTCTTAAATATATTTCTCACTTCCACTGTATAGTCATAAGGGATTTGATTTAGGTCATACCTGAATGGTCTAATGGTTTCCCCTATTTTCTTCAGTTTAAGTCTGAATTTGGCAATAAGGAGTTCATGATCTGAGCCACAGTCAGCTCCGGGTCTTGTTTTTGCTGACTGTATAGAGCTTCTCCATCTTTGGCTGCAAAGAATATAATCAGTCTGATTTCGGTGTTGACCATCTGGTGATGTCCATGTGTAGAGTCTTCTCTTGTGTTGTTGGAAGAGGGTGTTTGCTATGACCAGTGTGTTCTCTTGGCAAAACTCTATTAGCCTTTGCCCTGCCTCATTCCGTACTCCAAAGCCAAATTTGCCTGTTACTCCAGGTGTTTCTTGACTTCCTACTTTTGCATTCCAGTCCCCTATAATGAAAAGGACATCTTTTTTGGGTGTTAGTTCTAAAAGGTCTTGTAGGTCTTCACAGAACCATTCAACTTCAGCTTCTTCAGCGTTACTGGTTGGGGCATAAGCTTGGATTACCGTGATATTGAATAGTTTGCCTTGGAAATGAACAGAGATCATTCTGTCATTTTTGAGACTGCATCCAAGTACCGCAAGGTAGATGTTATCATCTTCAATATCCAGATCATGGAACTGAGGCTCAGACAGCTTAATTAGCTTGCCTGGAACTTACATATATGGCTCATGTAAGGCAGAGCTGAAAACGAAACACTGATTTCCTTCCTCTTAAGCCAGTGTTTTTTCCATTGTTTCCAGTGTACCACACTGTTTACATGGTTACTATGATTGTTTTTACTGGTTTGTTGCTTATTATTGAATTAAATTTGTTCTATCATGCCAATGTAGCTAGTTAGATAGGGTATCTCTTATTTCTTTGATGTTTTCTAATGCTTACTACAGGCCTCTGGAAAGAGGAAATACTCAATGAATGGAAGTTGATTTTCATTCGATCAATTTATTTGCCAAAATACACAGATCTTTGCCTTTGAGATATTTTGCAGTTATTTATGGGAGAAATTTCAGAGTCCATTGACTGGCAGGCATGGGAGCAAATGTCTGGCACATACAAGCAGTCAGCATGACTGGTAATCAAGTCACCGACCAAAACCAGGTCAGCCAGTTCCTCTGCAATGTTCTTCTACCCTCTGAAACTCTGTGACCTGGCATCCCAGGAATTTCCTCTGTATCCATCAGCCAGAGTCCTTTGCGAGTGTCCTTTGTGGTGACCCTGGGTGGCTATATATTTACTCATTTCACAATATTAATTAAAAGTTAAGTGGTCATTGCTATCTCTAAAAGGACTGTTTAACGTCATCGGGGTGACAGGTGCCATACCAAACCTAATGTGCAATGCCCTTCTGTAGTGACCACCATGGACTTTCTGATTTCACAGGTATCTGAGTCCTGCAAGCTGTTGGTCATACCATGACAATCGAATGTCCGACCCTGGGTCAGCTGGCTAGTTAGCTGTTTTCTCTGGGTGTGGGCAGGCGTTTGTTGTGAATCAACCCATGAAACAGCTAGTTAGCATTTTTTAGTGTTTCTCTTGACAGCCCTTGTTTATTGAAACTTTCTACAGGTAAATGATGGAGAAGTTGCTCCATATTATCCCCCGCTATTTCCCCAATTGAAAAATTAGGCAATTAAGATGCTAAAAGGTAAGAAAAAAGTCAGTATAGGGAATGAAATCCTGGATATGAAGCTTCCAGTCTTTTCCTCGTTCAGAGCAGCAGGAGCCCTCCAGGGGTCGGATGAGAGGGATAATCTCGATTCAGAGAAGCAGGACCTGTGGGTGCCTCAGGCAGGGGGCAGATGACTGCTGCCTGCCTGGCAGAGTGGAGCAGTCAAATGCACAGCCTGCCTGGGTTTGCGTCCCAGCTCTGCCACACGCTAGCTGCAGGATCCGGGAAAGTAACTTAGCCTCTATGTGCTGTGCTTTGTCGTTGCTCAGTCACTCAGTCGTGTCCGACTCTTTGCGGCCCCGTGGACTGCAGCACGCCAGGCCTCGCTGGCCTTCACCACCTCCCGGAGCTTGCTCAAACTCACGTCCACTGAGTCGGTGATGCCACCCAGCCGCCTTGTCCTCTGTGGGCCCCTTCTCCTCCTGCCTTCAGTCTTTCCCAGCGTTGTGCTCTGCCCATCCATAAATAGGAGTTATAATGGTGCTTCCCTCACAAGGCTGTTATGAGCATTAAATGAGCTGATACAGCACCCCCACCCCAATCTGCGGGTTCTGGTTAGCATCCTCAGATTCAGGCAACCACAGACCCACCCAGGCGATACCAAGGGCTGACTGTAAATGCCATTTTATATAAGGGTTCTCAGCATCTGTGGATTTGGGTATCAGCTGGGGTCCTGGAATCAGTCTCCTCAGATGCCGAGGGGTGACTCTCTATATAAAGCATATTGACCAGCATCTGGCACTCAGTAAGTGCTGTGTTTAAGTTTTAAAAAAGGAAAAGAAGAAAGCAAAAACAAACAAACAAACAAAAACCCTCCTCTCTTTTCAATGTCATCAGCTCCACACCTCTGACAATCTTGCCAATCTTCTCTTCTATCGCAATTATGTTTACCCTTTAAACAGCGCTGCGGTTACTGAGAGGTCCTTTGAACAGAAATCTTAGTTAAAATCTGAAACATTCCCATCACATTCCCCAATAGCCAATCTCTAGGGCCAGTTTCTGGTCCCCAAAGCCTGACATATCCCAGTGTGGAGGGAAGGAGCAATGAGGAATTGGAGCATATTCTGCAGAAACACTGGCGACACCGGTAGGAGTGTGATTCTATTACATTTACAAATGTGCGTTTGAAGTGAGCTGATTACTGAGTCATTTCTCCTTCTCCAGCTACCACCACCCAACCAAAGAGAAGAGGCCACTTCTCTCGGTGCCCCAAACAGTACAAGCATTACTGCATTAAAGGCAGATGTCGCTTCGTGGTGGCCGAGCAGACGCCCTCCTGCGTGTAAGTGGAGCACAGCGCTTACAAGCCAAGGGGTACAGCCTGGAGCTGGCTTGGGGTGGGGGGAGGTGACAGGAGCGGAAAGTCTGACCTAACCCAGCCATCTGTCAGGTCACAGTTCTCCCTGGCCCTACCCAGCCCCCCCAAACCCCGCCCCACTTGTTTAGGGGCGGTGACTTACGGAGAAACTGACGCACACTTTCTTGCTGAAATCTGAGCATGCAGGAGTCCAGATCGCCTTCGGGGGTGGGCTCATGTTCCTCTGCTGTCTTGAGCAGGCAAAACTGTTTCTGTCTAGTGTTAAGGGTGCTTTTCAGCTCAAATAAACTCTGGTGTGGTTCAAACTCGAACACATTCTTCTGGCATTTGTTAGGTGGTTCACTGTGAATGTAAATATGAAGGAAATTTCTGCCAAATCCAAAGCTACTTTTGCAGGTGTCAATTAAGTGCATGGAAATCAGTCCTATTTTTAGAGATCCATAAAGTCTGTTTAGTACAGCAGGAGACTGGGAGGAGAGTTCTCTTTCCAACTCTTGGTAGATTGAGTCCAAGTTTAATTTTACTCAGGCACAAACAAATTTTCTGCATATCTTAAATATTTAGTTTCTGCTAAAGATGTCTTGCTAAAGTGCTGAGACTTTACCTTATAAAAGAACAAGGTGACTTTTTTTAAAATATAATTTTGACCTAAATTTCATAGAATGCTTATGTTCTTCTGTGTAGTTGCCCCAGTATTCTTCCCCCCACCCCACCCCCACAAGTATCTCAGGACAGTGATTCCAAGCCCTGATATAGTGGGGAAATTGAAGAGTTGTGGACTTCTTCAAAGTTTGATTATAATTTAATTCAATTAAGAAAACAATATACATAGGTAATACTTAGAGGGAAATAAGAAAAAACCTAATGTAACGAAATAAGGAAAATGTGCTTACATGTGTTGGGAAAGATAGAGCTGATTTTTAAATATTTTATGTATTTGCTTACTGGCTTGGGAGAATATAATGAATTTTTAAAAGATTAATGCCTCTTAACCCAGTACATTTCTCTTACTGGTCCCTATGTCTGTACATGTATTGTTCTTTAATATTGCGGCCTTCTAGAATGAAAATCACAGGTGTAATCTACCTGCCTGGTCTTCCCAGGTGGCTCAGTGGTATAGAATCTACCTGTAATGCAGGAGACTAGGGTTCAATCCCTGGGTTGGGAAGATCCCCTAGAGGAGGAAGTGTCAACCCACTCCAGTATTCTTGCCTGGAAAATTCCATGGACAGAGGAGCCTGGCAGCCTGTGGGTTACCAAGAGTTGGACATGACTTAGCAACTAAGCAACAGCAGAATTACCCAGCCTGTCTCCCTCAGTCAGAGGTTAAAACCCATTTCCTCCAGAGCGCCTCTGATGCTGCCTTAACTTTTTTGGTTGTTTTATTTTGTTTTTCTTTTATTAGGATTATATTGAATTTACAAACTAATTCAGGGAGAGCTGACATCTTTATATGTAAAGGAAGTCATGGTCATACTTTGAACTGTAATTGTTTCTTCTTACTTGTTTCCAGAATAATCATAGCTTCTCAGTAGATTATCTGGTCTCTAGTCTCCTCTCTAATATCATCTTGAATCACTCCTCTCACTGACCTTTTTGGTTTTATATATATATATATATATATATATATATATGTTTTCACTGATGTATAGTTGAATGGCTTGACTTTCCAGCCATATTTCTCACCACATTCTCAAATGTTCTTATGAAATCCTACATTCCTTTGCAGGGTTTATTAGACAAGCTATTCTCATAGTCTGGAAAGTTTATTCTTACTGGAGCTTTAAAATACAGCTCAAACATGAACTCCTCCTGGATCCCTGCATTGATTTGAGTTGGATGTTCTTCCTCAGTGATCTTGTCATGTTTCAGTGAAAAGCTCTTTCCCCCTGGAGTATCACTGTTGGTTTCTCTGAACCTCCCTTCTGTGACTGAGCTCCTAGAGGGCAGGGATGATGGCTTATTCATTCTTACATTCCAGTGCCAAGCACAGGGCCTAGAATTTACCAGGTGCTCAAGAAACATCTGATGGATAAATGAACAGTCCCTCTGTCACAGTTCATCTAGTGCTGTGTCTGCGTGCATGCTGAGCCGCTTCAGTCATGTCCCACTCTTTGAGACCCTATAGATTGCAGTCTGCCAGGCTCCTCTGTCCATGGGATTCTCCCAGCAAGAATACTGAGTGGGGTTGCCATTTCCTCTTCCAGGGGCTCTTCCTGACCCAGGGATGGAAATGGCATCTCTTACATCTCCTGCATTGGCAGATGGGTTCTTTACCACTGGGGGCTTCCCTGGTGGTTCAGACAATAAAGAGGTAAAGAACTTGCCTGCAAAGCAAGAGATCCGGGTTTGATCTAGTGCTGTGCTGAATGTCAATTCCAAGGCTTTAATCTGAACCAGAAACACCTTCTTAGTGGTGAAATGGTGTAAAACCAAGGAGGGCAGTGGGGTGGTGGGAAGGAAGAACATTGGAGTCTTTGGAGTAAAATACACTTAAGATTTTGTTTCAACCAACTATGAGCAGCATTAGCAATGAGTTGTTTATCTTTCCTGGGTGTTTAATTATCTCTAAAAGAAGATAATAATATCCTTCTTGCAAGTGTTGAAAATTAAGCAAAAGAATACCTCAAGCAAAAATATTTATTATGGTACCCAGCACAGAGTAAATGTTCCATAAATGTACTATTGAATTGAATGGGAGCTATTCAACTAGGCTTCGCCTTTTAGACGATTTGGTGTAGCACAGATTCAGGCAAAACTGTCTTGCCACTGGCGATTATGCCATCTTGGGAAACCAGAAATTTCTCCTTTTGTTTGGGATCATGGGAGTTGTGGACTCCTGTCTTTATATAAAAAACCAAAGTGTGTGTTTCAAATAACTCAATCCCTTCTTAGTCTTCTCAGTATTTTATTGGGGTGGAGGGGGATGGGGATGATTTGTTTCCAGATACATAACTTTTATTTTAGATGGCACAGCTCACTTGCTGTTGTTTAGTCGTTAAGTCATGTCTGATTCTTTGCCACCCCATGGACTGTAGCCAGCCAGGCTTCTCTGTCCATGGGATTTCCTAGATAAGAATACTGGAGTGGATTGCCATTTCCTTCTCCAGTGGATCTTCCCAACCTTGGGACTGAACCCTCGAACCCAAGTCTTTTGCAGGAGACAGGCGAATTCTTTACCCTTGAGCCACCTTGGAAGTCCAGTGGTTCATCCGGTAAAGAATCTGCCTGCCAGGCAGGAGCCTCAGGAAATGAGAGTTTGATCCCTGGGCAGTGTTACATGTGGTTGGACAACTTGGGAGCCAGACTTCCTGTGTTTGAATCCTAGCCCCCATTCACCTACTTTCTTTATATCTCAGCTTCTCCATCTTCCAAAAGGGGTTAATAATACTATTTCAAAGGTTGTTATAAGGATCATTTAGTTGATACTTATAAAGTTCTTACAATAGTGCCTAGTGATTATTTCAGAACAGAGATCCCAGAGTCCTCAAGGGTCATAGCATCTTTAAATGTTATTTTTAATTTATGAGATGTTTATTAAATAAAAACTTGTTCATTTGCTCAGCATTTATTAAACATTTGCTAGCATCTTTCACCCTTTTCCTCTTCCTTTCCCACTGAAATGACCATTAGCTGATACGGTATTAATTAGATGAGCAATGAAATAACATGAGTCATTGTAACTAGCTGTGTAAGGGTTTGACCTTCTACATAGCTTCACTGGGTTGTAACTTATAGAAAGGACTGCTTACTGAGAAATTCATTTAAAGCTTGGGTGAGTAACTGAACCCAGAGCTTATAATTAGGAAAACATTCTAAAAGAGTAGCAAGTAATTGCCATGTACTTTATGGGCAAAGTTATTGTTTAAAAATGCCGTATTTAGTAAATTTGTTAAAGAAACATTCCAGCTAATTAGATGAGACTATATTTGTAGATTTTAATTATAACCTTTAAAAAACCCATTAAAACCTCCCTCCCACACTTGCAATTAAAAGTGATTCCCGCCCCCCCAATTTCCAGTTCTATGTGCAAGAGATTTTTTGATACTTCAGATATTTCTAAGCTCTCTTCCTGTTATTTTGACCTTGCGATGAAGAGCCTAGCTATCTTGCAGGAAGCAATTTTCCCTCATACATCCTGGGGTCATTTTACAATAGATGGCCTCAGGTGGTTTTTTTCTCCTTTGCTTACACAGAGCCTCATCTTTCAACTGATGACTGTGACCAAGCTAGTTTTTCTTTTCTTTTTTTTAATCATTGTAGCAGCTACAATATCATCAGTCAGGGACCTCCTTATTTGAGAAATAAGGCTGCCTTGGCTTTCTATCAGATATAGACTCTAGAGTGGCTTGGCAATAGATACCTTCTTAAACAAACAAAGACAACAAAAAAAATGAAATTACACAGTTTTTTTTAAGAAGCAGAGCTTCATCTTTCTGAGATTTAAATAATTATGTATACGACCAGTATCTCTTTGTGTTTGGAATGAGTCTGAGGAGAAAAAAAGAGAAGATATTTGATAGCCAAAAGTAGTGATGTTACAACATATCATTTTGGTTTTCAAATATCTTCAGACAAACTTTTTATGCATCCTTTAGGCATCTGACACAAGTCAGGGACTGCAATGGACAGTCCCCAGATTACTGAATTTCAAGTGGTGCTTAATCAAATGGCTCTGTAACTTCAGACAGGGGGCATCTGCTAAGTTGAGGTCAACTCAGGACTGTATTGATGAAGTTGATGAGAGAATGAGAGGGGGGATTGAGGTATTTGGAGAGCTTGCTGATTTCTGATTCTTTCACTTTACCATGACCATGCAGCAAAGGGGCCTTTAGAGAGCAGAGGGAAAGGTGGGGCTTCCCGATGACTCAGAGGGTAAAGAGTCTCCCTGCAACGCAGTAGGCACAGGTTTGATCCTTGGGTGGGGAAGATCCCCTGGAGGAGGAAATGGCAACCCACATCAGTATTCTTGCCTGAAAAATCCTATGGACAGAGGAGCCTGGTGGGCTACAGTCCATGGCGTTCCCAAAAGAGTCAGACACGACCTCGCTTCTAAGCACACAGGGAATGGTGCACAGATCTGAAACTGTGGCTTTAGAGAATCAGATAAAGGAAGTGGAGAGGACATCTATTGTGTTTTGAGGGGATGCAGCTGGGAAGATGGTGAATGGAAGAGACTTACCTAATCTGCGACTCCTACAAGCATTAGAACCAGAACTGATATATGGAAGATCAAAAGAGAGTCCAGGGGATGGGGGAAGGTATGTGGAGAGAAATCCTGTAAAATAACAGGATTTATTTTTGTACGTTTTTGTACGTTCCATGTTTGATCATATAAAACTGTATACTTTAAATATAATTTATAATAGGAGAACTCAGGCACAGTGAAACTCTTTGTATCACCCTCTGATGAAATGGGAAATCCTGGGGATTTTTGAATTCCCTGTCCAGGGATATTTAAGCACTTGAGAGTGCTGTATAGGGGATTTTATCACCCCCTCCCTTTCAAATTCAGAATCTAAAATTTCAAGGTCGATTTTAGTGTTACCCTCCCCGTTTATGTATCTTAGACATATTGTTAATGATGTCCAAAGGATAACAGGTTTTCAGCAAAGAATGAAATTTCTCATGAACACTGTGATTGTACAGCTTAAACACATTTTTTTAAAGGAATTGTACCCTTTGTTAATTCCAAGTAATGAAAAAAGTTGTTAACTTCTTCAACAAAGAAATAGTAGAGATTCTTAAAAGTCTTTTACTTTTTGACCTTTTTGCCCTGTTTCTGTTCTGTTTTTATAGCTGTGATAAAGGCTATGCTGGGGCCAGATGTGAGCGAATTGACTTGTTTTACCTAAGAGGAGACAGAGGGCAGATTTTGGTGATTTGTTTGATAGCAGTTATGGTAATTTTTATCATTTTGGTGGTCAGTATCTGCACATGCTGTCAGTAAGTATTTTTAAATTTAATTTTAAGGAAGTCTAAAAACTTTTATCTTTCCTGTCTTCTTTCCTTCCCTCCTTCCTGCCTTTTCTCTTTACCTTTTTTAAAAATTTAAATTGCTTTTTACAGTTCCCCATCATTTATTCTGAAGCATTTATAATAAACACATGACATGATTTTTGTCATTTTTCTAAGCGTAATTATACTTAAAATAAAATTTATATAAATCCTCTGAGAAAGAGGAAGTGGGCAAGATGGATGAAGGCGACCCAAACGTATAAACTTATAAGATAAACAGGTCATGGGATGTAATGTACACATAGTGATTATAGTTAATAATATAGTCTTGAATATTTGAAAGTTTCTTAGAGAGGAGATCTGGAAAGTTCTCATCACAAGAATGAAAAATTTTGCAAATGTGGAGATGGATATTAAATACTAAACTTACTGTGGTGGTCATTTTCAATATAAACAAATATCAAGTCATACCTGAAATGAATAAAATGTTATACGTCAATTATATATCAATTAAAAAAGTCAGTTTTGTTGTTCAGTTGCCAGGTCAGGTCCAACTCTCTGCAACCCCATGAACTGCAGCACGCCAGGCCTCCTGGTCCTTCACTATCTCCCTGAGTTTGAGCTGTCATCCCCTTCTCCTCCTTCCTTCAATCTTTCCCAGCATCAGGGTCTTTTCCAGTGAATCAGCTCTTCATGTCAGGTGGCCAAAGGTTTGGTGCTTCAGCTTCAGCATCAGTCCTTCCAATGAATATTCAGGGTTGATTTCCTTTAGGATTGACAGGTTTAATCTTGTAGTCCAAGGAAATAAAAAAAAGTCAATTATTTAGCCCTAGAGTCCATCACCTTTTATGTAAGTTTGTTAATAGTTTAAACAATACTTTTCTTAAACTGTACCGTGGCACAAAAACTTTGAAAGATAGAAACAAAAGTATTTTTTATTAGTCACATTAAAATAATGAATTTTATTATTAAGATGCCTGCACTGTTTCTCCTGTCTCTATTTTTCATTATATACCTCAACTTTGTTAATCAAGAAAATCCTTGTTTTTTTCTGTGAGACTGAATGGCTTAGTACAATGCTTTAGTTTTGGAAACTCATCAAATTTTTATCAGACCAGGACTCCCACACAGCGTGCTAAAAAAGCATTTTTTTCAAATGCTACCTTCATGTCTTGAGAAGCCTCCTAAACTGTACTTTGGACTGTGGTTCTCATTACAGGAGGGTGTTAGATGATTCCTTTCTTTACAGCATTCTTGGTAGAAAAGCATTAACACAGCTACCAGCTGTCTACAGAGATTTTTGTCCCAGCTGTGCCATCAAACACTTTTGAGAACTTGGACAAACTTCTTAATCTCGTTAAACTTTAATTTTATTTTCTGTAAAATGAGAGGATTAAACTCTCATTTACAAATAATCTGTAGGATTCCTTCTAGATATAAAATTGAAAGATATTTGTAACATTTTACTTCCTTTATGACAAAAAGGAATTTTAGAATGCCAAGTTTGGGGCAGAGTGGGGAAATGCTCTATTTTATTACATTCATTTTGTATCATATTTTAAGAAAACTGAACTGCACTACAGAATATCTAATACATTTCTTAAATAATTTATCTAGAAACTAATTAACATATTCAGAGATTATCCTCATTCTCTTAGTTTTATGTCAGTTTCCATTTTGTACTATCTTTTATTTACATACTAAATAATGCTTATCAGTCTATTCTATAAAATGACTTGGCCTGAAAAGTTTTCTTGTGCTCAACAAGCTCTATCCACAATCAAGTATTATATTCCTCCTATGTAGCTATAACTACATTCTCTCTGTATTTTTGCTATTGTAGCTATTTGAGCCTAGAGAAAGGGATGGGTTAAGAGAGAACCTAAATTTTTATTTTAATGAACCTGTACATTTTTACCATTCTGGAAATAAGATCATAGGCTTTCTTGACGTTTAATTTTGTGACTGCATTAACTAAAAGGACCATGCTAATTTCTAACACTTTGTTTTCCAAGTCCTCTTCGGAAACGTCGGAAAAGAAGAAAGAAGGAAGAAGAAATGGGAACTCTGGGTAAAGAATTAACTCCTATAAATGATGATATTCAAGAGACTAGTATTGCTTAATGGTAAGTATGATAAACTTAGTAGATGGGGAGCTCTTCAGGTGACATTTGCCTGGTGAAGTGGGGTTTAATGGCATCCAGTAAATCATTGATTGGAATTTGATTATGTTTAAAAACATCTAAAAATAAATTGACATTTTTTTCATTGAATCTGAAGCCAAATAAAAGACTTTATCATATCTTTCTTTTGCATGGTACCACAGAGATAGAATATAGACTTTTACACAGTTTTTCTGATGCACTTAGATCATTCTGGTTTCTGGTTCTGCATGGTTGTGGTGGTTGTTTTATATTCTTATAAAATATTATAAGATATTTGATATATTTTTCACTGGGGGACACAAATAAAAATTTTAGTTTAGACATCTCACTTTGAAAGGAAATAGCAAAAGCAGTGTTTTAATAATAACCACATTTACAGAGCATTTACTGCATTCCAAGCACTGTTCAAGGCTCTTTTAAATGCTCCATCATTTGAGATCCCAGCAGGAATCACAAATTCTCTCAGATGATCCAACAAAGGCATTTTGATGAAGGGGCTGGGAGGGCAGGGTTGAGGGAACCCATAGGAATATTGAGGCTCCCAGAGTCTAGCAACTGCTGGAGGCTGTCCCCCACCTGGGCCTGAAAGGGCTGAAGATCACTTACCTTGCCATTGAGAAGCTGGCTGTGCTCTCGGGCCCACCAGGCAGAAGCTGTAGCTATGGATGGGACTAGCCACGGTCAGCACCTGAACAAGGAAGGAAGCAGGAGCAGGAGAAGAATATCCCCAAACCTCTGTCCTCTTGCCTTCAGATCTTCAGCAAGTACCTTTCACTAGCCAAACCCAACAGGAACTTGGGGGGCAGGGGAGCCCATGTGAAGCAGTCCATAGATCAGGCTGCAGTCTGGGCTCCCCCTGGAGTAATGAGCAGGGGAAGGCTCCAGGGGGCAGATGGAACATAGTTGGCTGAGTCAGGCAGGGCAATCTGGTCTATAATGGCATCAAACCCCACCAAGCTGGTTTAAAATAAAGGCGATGTATTGCCTCACATGCACTGGCAGTCCAGAGGAAAGAGAACATTCACATTTGCTTGTACCAGAGTTCTCATGCAGAGAACTATTATTTCTGCCTTTCTGCTTACCATTCCAAGAGTTGGCTTCATCCTTGGCTAAGTCCTTTTAGGTCATAGAAGAAGCTAGCAGCAACCATGGCCACATGCTGCCTTGTTCATCCAGCAGGAGAAAATGGTGGCTTTCCATAGCTTGCCCAGCAAAATCTCCTTTTCCAGAATT
This sequence comes from Cervus canadensis, assembly GCF_019320065.1. Lineage (NCBI taxonomy): Eukaryota > Metazoa > Chordata > Mammalia > Artiodactyla > Cervidae > Cervus > Cervus canadensis. Next base: position 26,619,547 of record NC_057411.1, on the reverse strand, counting down.
GCTCAGCAGAACAATAGAATACAGTAAATGATTATCGAGAAATTATAATGTCCTTCTTGCTTATTATCAGAATGACATGAATGAATTGAAAACAAAAATGCTGATTCTGGAGGTTTTTGTTTTATTTTTGGTGTGTGTGTGTATGTTTTATGAGATAGCAAGGAGAATAGGTGGATCATGCCCTGAAAAACCTGGAGCTCCCTAAAGGTTTCTGCAAAGCCTTTTTAAAGGGCAAGTGGGAGGTGGAATGGCTGGGTAGGTGATCAGCTTGTGTAGTTCTCTGAATGGCTGATGATGAGGCAGCAGGGTGTTGTCATAGGGATTAACATTATCAGTTTTAAGGTTCCAGGAGACTTGGGGCTATGTGTTCAGGGTCATCAGGTAGGTAACTTCTTCCATTTGGTGGGAGGTTTTCCCATCGCCAAAACAAGTCAGGAAATTTGCATCAAATACTATTAGGTACTTGAGACAGTACATAAAGCAGAGGATATGGGTGAAGGCAGGTCTCAGGAAGGCCCCATAGGGTCTTGCTCGGTTACAATTCCCCCCTTTCCTTGTATATTCCTCAATCTTGAGGAGAACAAGTTTTGAAGAAGAAAAGGAATACAGGTTCAAATAGAGAGGTTAATAATAAACTTGACAGAGGTACCCACAGAGTACCCACAGTTTCCTGCTTGGGTTTTGTGTGTGTTTTTCTTTCTTTCTTCTTTTTTTTATTACATAATAAGTTTCTTTTTAATGACTTGCTTTTTTCTTTTTCTTTTTTTTTTCTTTCCTTTTTCCTATAGTCTATGAAGATTACTCCAGGCTGATGACAAGTTACAAAGTATCTTCTTACTCATTTGAAAATGGACAAAATGTGTCTCAGGAAACAGCTAGCAAAATGAATTTTAAATAATGTATTTACTTTTTGTCAGTAATGTTAATTTGTGTTGTTTACTATGTTTTTATAATAATAATAAGTAATTTTATTATTATATAGTATTTGGGAAAAGCACCCAGTTAAGCAGGGACATTTTAATAAACTTCCAGTTAAGTTTTGTCACCAAAATTACTAGTCAAACAAAAAAGACGAGTAGGAAGGAGTTTAGATCTTAGGAATTGCATTAATAATAAAACTACCATTTATCCAACATTTACTATGTGCTAAGAGTTTGAAATACATTATTTCTTTTAATTCTTTCAAAAACCTATGATCCTTATTTCTCATGTATAGAAACAGACCTTAAGAAGCTAAAGGACATTCCCTGATGGCTTAGATGGTAAAGAATCTGCCTGCAATGCAGGAGACCCGGATTTGATCCCTGGGTCTTGAAGATATTCTGGAGAAGGGAATGGCAACCTACTCCAGTATTCTTGCCTGGAGAATCCCATGGACAGAAAAGCCTGGCAGGCCACAGTCCATGGGGTTGCAAAGAGTCAGACACAACTAACACAACACAAGAAGTTAAATAATCTAACCCTGATTTATAGAATTAGGAATTGGTGGAGCTGAAATTGGAACCAATATTTAGCCAAGTTCAAAGTTTGCTCTTAACCATCATTTTTGTTCACTGGAGTTGTTGCAACCTAATGCACAATGTGTCCAAGACATTACACTAAACTGTGTGTGCAATGACTGAGGCACTGGTACATTTTCCTGCAGAAACTCAGGTCGCAGAGTCCTGGATATACGATACTGTTACCATCATGCTTTCTATGGGCTTGACTTTCATTATGTTTCTTTGCTCCTTTGTAAATGCTCAGTGATATACATACATTTTTACATTTCTAAAGCAAACGGATTTGTCCCACAGTTAGGAAAATGACAGAGATGGAAGGTAATTGCATGACCATCTTTAAGCTCCAGATAAATGTTTATGCTTGCTAAAGGATAGATAAAGCGCTGGAAGAGGCTATTCATCCTGGGGTAAATGGTCAGGGACAGCACAGCAGAGCCCAGGCAGAGATGTATGAGACATATCCTCATTTTTGTTCTTCTGGGGCTTCCCAGGTGGCACTAGTGGTAAAGAACTCACCTGCTAATGCAGAATACTTAAGAGACACAGGTTCGATCCCTGGGCTGGGAAGATCCCCTGGAGGAGGGCATGGCAACCCATTTTAGCACTCTTGCCTGAGAGAGTCCCATGGATAGAGGAGCCTTGTGGGCTATGGTCCATGGGGTCACAAAGAGTCGGACACAACTGAAGTGTCTTAGCACACAAGAGAACAGTACCTGTGAGTGCTCTCAGATGAATTTTGGTGCAATCAAATTATGACCGTAGTCACCTGTTACGTGGGACCATCTTGCCAAATGCTCCTTCAACTCCATATTACATTTAATAAAGATTCTTTTTAAATCTGAAAAAGCAGAATGCACATTTAGTCAAAATTCCATAAAATATGGAATTTCCTACATTGGCTGGGTGGATCATTTATAAAAACTGATGGCAGATGTCCTCAAATTACTACAATTTGGCTGTTGTGCCTGTCGGCAAAGCAGCTTTTCCAGAATCTTTGTAAATTCTAATTTGCAGTGTAGACTTCATGCCTGAAATGAAGCAGAGAATTCAGAGAAAAGGTGAAGTTCTGTATTACTTTTTTATCACACGCCGTATTTCAAGTGAGAATGAGGCCATGCTTAAGTATAACACAGAAATAGCTCAAATATCAGTAAGAACTAGGTCAAACAATGACCATCCTTGAAATAGGATCAATTTCACCTGATTCATGTTGTATACACTCTTTTCAAAAGCTTCTTCTGAGTTTCTTCATGCTTTCTCTTTCTCAGTCTTTACTAAGAGTGCTTGAAACAAATGTTCATTAGAGCATTTAAAATTTTTAAAAATGCTATAAATATTTCTTCTTTCCTTAACCGAGGTTGGTTGACCAATGGAATCTCTCAAGGCAATTCAAGCTTGGAAATTTTGTTTTGATGCTAAAATGTGTCTCTTGAAATTTGGTAGATCTGAACTACCAAGAAAGAACTTCAAAGATTTTCCTATGTTTTTAAAATGTATTTTATAATTTTTTTTTTTTTTGCCTATACTGAATGACCTCATTTATGTAAACTGTCAGTATTATCATGTAATAAAATAAATTTATTTTTAAAACAAAGCAAATATATATTTGCTTAGGAATTTTCTATTGTTACCACACATTTTTAATAGAAATAAAATTGAGCATTATTGCCTTACAAAACCTTGTGTTTTATAGCAACTGTCATGAATACCTTTGAAATAGTTTACTCTGACCATATTTTGTCCTTGGAAACTGAAGAATTTGAAAATATGGTAGACACTTATGAGACTGGCTACTCAGCGGCCTGGCCATATTTTTAACCTCACCTCCGTGGTGCTAGTGGTAAAGAACCCGCCTGCCAATGCAGGAGATGCAAGAGACGTGGGTTCGATCCCTGGGTTGGGGAATCCCCTGGAGAAGGGAATGGCAGCCCACTCCAGTATCCTTGCCTGGAGAACCTCCTGGACAGGGCAGCCTGGTAGGCTACAGTCCATGGGGTTGCAAAGAGTTGGACACAATTGATCATGAGCACCAGCTGTATTTGGTTGATCTAAGGTAGGCAATTAGTGAAATTGGGCCAATTGGAGTCATTTCCAGGGAAATTGGGAACTTGAAATAAAGTTATCCTTCTTTGGGTTCTTGGAGTATACAGATGTGCAATTCAAAGTTATTGACAGTCATGTTTTGTTCCGTGAGGACCAGAAAAGCAAAGAACCTGGTGAAAGAGGAACCGAGGTGAGCGGCGAGTTTCCTGACAGCCTGAGTTCCTGTCCCATGCAGTCTCAGAGTTTAGCTTCATTTGGTTCCTGTGTGTAGCCTCCATGAGACCTGTCAGTATCTTTGTAATGAGTTCCTCCTTTGGCTTAAGCTAGTGCTATTTGGATTTCTATGACTTGGAACCAAGATCTTGACTAACATCCAGAGATCGCGGATGACAGTTTCTTAAAGCAGACATGATGTCCTTTATGAGACGGTACAATCAAATAATGCCTTCAATTAGAGAAGCATTTCTAGCAATGATATTCCATTTGTCACCGTATAGCCATTCAGGATAATGATTGCAGGGGAGCGTGGAGACTGAGTAGACAGTCCAGCAAGCACTGATTGGGCATCTCCTGTATTCTAGGTACTGCACCACCCACTGTGACAAATGTAAGGAGGGATAGGACACGGGCCCTTGGACAGTCTACAGTTTAGTGGGAGGAAACAGCTACTCAGCAATAATTTCAATACAGTTTGGAGGTCTAAGAGAGGCTCAGGTATTATGGGATCAGAGAGGAGGATGACTTAGCCAGTTGAGAAGGAATCATGGAAGATTCTGGAGGGAAATTACATCTGAACTGATGACTGGCTCTGAGAATAAAGGTCTTTACCCCATATCCCAGGTAAGGCCAAATAGTTCTTGGATCCTTAACAAATTCTACAGAATTTCTTGGAAAGCCTTAGCAGTGGAGGGACTAGTGGGTGTTGCTATGAGAGAATATGAGAGGAGAAAGAATGAAGGCTTCATGCCTTTTTCAAAATGTCCTGTACGTGACAGGGTAAAGTATATGGGCATGTGTGCTGAGAGGTGAGATGTTTCTGCTTCCAATACTGTTGTAGCAATGAGCTGAGATGGAGAGCTTTTGATTTGCTTCCTGAAGTGGATTATTTCCACTCTATATTATTGTTACATAGAGAGTAGAGTAAAATGTTCTGGGTCAAATAATCTGCTATTTGGAAAAGGCCCTGGTTTGTGCCAAATTTTATGAAGGAAGTCTAGGACACATTTTAGTGCCCATGGTTTTAAGACCTAGCTATTGCCTTAATGAAACCTTCATTTTAATATAGTCTGCATACACTACATTATGAGAACCTAAATATATTGGGGCATTGCTATCATTCATTCATTCAAAAATATTTGTTAAGTACCTACTAAATGCCAAGTATCTTAGATCCCGGGACCTCATCAGTGGACAAATAGTGACCTCAGGGTCACTAGTTTATGTTGTAGTGGATATAATCCTTCACAGCACTGAATTTAAAACAGGACTTATCCAAGAAGTTACATGATCTAGAGGACTTATCATTAGACTTTCAACCTATACCACTGTCTTGGAGCATGAAACTCAAGATGAGCATTCCTAGAACTCAGTATATGGTGAGAGAAACAGGTTTCTTTTCACTCCCAAGTAAATTACGTATTTTTTTTGCTCCTGACAGTTATTATTATAAAAAAAAAAGGAAAAAAAGTTTATGTTTCTTCAGTGCAAGAATCTTGGTTTATACAATCTTTTTTGTTATGTTTGATGAATATGGGTGCTACATTCGGACATCTGTTCTTCAAAGACTCTTCTATGCCTCAAAGTATTTTTCTGCAAAGAAACCTGTTCCCATGTGACCTACTTTGGCATTTGAACACTGACACTGGAACATAACGTGCGAATAGTCTATTCCTGTCTCTTTGTTAATGTGACTGGATCCTGAGAGTGTGTGTCTTATAATAACATCTAGTTTGTACTTTTGCAAGTCCATTCAACCTTGGGACCTGTCAACTTTGGATGTCTGAAGTAGTCTGAAATTCTGTATTAGAAAACGAAATAAATGATATAACTCTAAAAACAAAATCAGTAATTATTTTTCAAGAGATAAATTATGTTTGAGCTATTGGAAAATTCAAAATGTGGGTATCTAGGAATGTTTATGCAACAATTACAGCCAGTACTTGTATTATAAAGGAAATGTTAATTAAACGTGTTTCCAAGGACATTTTCCTCCACTTTTTCTTTTTCTTACTCGAGTTTCAGTTACCAGGGAAAAAATGCAACAGAAGTACTTCAGTAGGTGTTTTCCCTTTTCTCCTTTTTCAGCTTATTTAAGTAAAAAAAAAAACATAACAGAACTTCACAGATACAGAACTCAGAGTTACTTGCTGCAGAAAGTGTAATTATTCTTGTATGGTGTGTGCAGAATAATAAAATATTTTGCAGCTCTGTGATCCAAGCTGGATGACAACTTTGTCATATGCTGGTTTTAGAAAGAAGTGAGAGAGAACCTTTTTTCTGACTTGCTCTATAAAACCATTTTTATTCTTACTGCCATGTGTAAACTAATTTTAATAAAGCTGTTTCTAGCATATTCTCTTTTTAATACCCTAGGAACATTTGTTTACTCAATGATCCAGAACTAGCAACTCTAAAAAATAATTTGCACAGTGCTTTTTGTTTGTTGGTTGGTCTTGTTTTACTCCTGAAGATAACCTGGTCTTGTATCATGTACAGTCACTCCTCTGTCTCATAGCTTCAGCTGCACACCACAGTATCTGAACTCTAATCAAACCAGTGGTCCTGATCGTTCTGTAAATGGCGTAGGGTTGGGAGAAACTTGCTTCTGAGCTATTATAAAGGTTCTGAGCACAAGATCATAATTCAGACAGATTTGGGCTTCAATCCCAGGTAACTTACTATGAACCCCTGGGCAAGTTACTTAACCTTACTAATTTTTTCATCAGCAAAGTGAAAATAAATAATAAACAAGGTAGGCTGAGAGGATTAGATGAGACCATGCCAGTAACATGCTTAGCCTAGCACCTGGAATATTTTTAGTATTCTCTAGGTAAGGTTCGAGTAATATTAGTTATTATTAGAAAGATCAACAATACTAAGGATGATGGTGGTAATGATACTGATGTTCTCTGATCACCCTTATGGAAAACAAGGAGTTCTTTTCTGAACTTAAATTGCTGCACTGATACAATAAAAGCTCTCTGTATTTTCAAGAGTTCATGATCCCCAGGAATGTCAATATACTCTTGTCTGAACAAGCCATGTTTAGGTAAAGATTCCAACTCAGTGACTGGCCCTATGCAACTGCTCATTTCTCTCCCTGTATTCTTCCTCTCTCCCTTCCCTCTTTCTTCCTTGAAAGTACCCCATGAGAAGAATTAAGGAAGAATTATTACAATGCTATTGAAAGTAATGAAAGGGCTAATAATTTTTAAACTATGCTGAGTTAAGCTTGTTATTTTTGAAAGTGGGTTTGGACTTTTACTACTTGTAAACTCCACGTTACTTGAATTGAATATAGTTTGAGTCCAGGCCTGGGAGTAACCTCTCCTATTGATTATTCACCATGTTCTTGCACAGTCAGAATTATCACGCACATTACATGCATGATGTTTTACATTTATACAAGTATGAACTTAAGGCCCAGGAAGCTTTAGTCCCCTGCCAGACCACATTACTAGTAAATCACTGTCACTTGCCTCTTAGGTATATTCCTTGCTTTCCATAAGAGTGGTCAGAAAACACCAGAATCATCACCACTATCATCCTTAATGTTGATCTTTTTAATAATAACTAATATTTCTTGAAATTTTACTGCATGTATGTGTGCTAAATTGTTTCAGTCATGTCCAGCTCTTGAGACTCTATGGACTATAGCCTGACAGGCTCCTCTGTCCATGAAATTCTCCAGGCAAGAATACTGAAGTGGGTTGCCATGCCCTCCTCCAGGGGATCTTTCCAATTCAGTTACTGAACCCGTGTGTCCTGTGGCTCCTGCATTGCAGGAGGATTCTTTATCACTGAGCCACCAGGGAAACCTGAACCTTTACCTAGAGAATGCTTAAAATATTCCAGTCGCTAGACTAAACATTTTGCTGGCACTATCTTGGTATCTCAGACTTTGCAATAAAAGTACAACTGAAATTATCCAAATTATCTTCCAAAAGGAAAGAAACAGAAATGTGTTCTAGAGTCTGCCAATTAGCTCAATAAATTCCCCCTAAGACTATGTGGCTGACAAAACTTTGAGACATTTTAAAAAGTGAAAAGTGAATGGTAATAAAATAAGAGGGTTCTACAACAACCAGCTGAATATGTTTACTTGTTTTTAAAATTCAGTGTCTCAGCCAGGTCAAACAGGCTTAGCTGACTTTTCTTAAACCTGTTAAAATATCTGGAAATAAGAAAGGACATTGACTAAAACATGGATAGATTGAGCAACAGGGCATGCATACTAACTCAGGCACGCACGTAACACTCTTACTGGAGAGTACTTAATTTGATAGGATAAAATAATTCTTTGAGCCACAAAAGATATGAGGAAATAAACACCCTGTAAAGTATTTGGCTATTCCAAAAGCTTTTGCAAATAATGAAATATAATACAAACAGTTTTAATTTAAAAATATTTTTCTGATACCCCAAATTGACTCCACATTGCTTGAGTGCATTGAATCAATGGAACTTAATTAATTTAAACCTCACCCATCTGGAATTTGTCACTATTTAGGCATGGACTGGGCAGATATTTACCTTCATGAAAATGAAGAAATAGTCATTTTAAAACAACATTCAGTAGATGTCAATGTTATAAACCTTTCCAGTACACTGAAAATGTTATTTCAGCAGCAAAACTTTTTTTCATAGTAATATCATCACCTCATGTGAATCAGTACATGTTTAAAATCAAACTTGTCATTTTTGTAAACTACCTTCAGATCCTAATCCAACTGATTAAATATTACCAGAAGCTGACAACAGAAATATGCATAAAAGTGTTGTTAAGTGCAGGGAGAGTAGAAAGGAGAACAACATACAGTATATTTCTTTCAAATAGGAGAAAAGACATATTCACAAAGTTATAATAAAAAGCCAAATAAGTTCTATTTATTCATCCAGTGGATATTCAACACAGCTCTATGCATAACATGGTGCCAAGAGATCAGGATAAAAGAATGAACTAGACTTAGCCCCATCCCACAGAATTTTACTTTATAGCAGCAAAGATGAAGGTTTTATACATACAAATAATGCCTTGCCAGTATGGACTAGGGATTTAGGGACTAGGGAAGACTTCTCAGAAGAGGTGGTATTTATCTAGGGCTAGAAGAATGAGTGGGATGCAGAAGACAGAAATTCGAGTGCCTGGCTTAGTGCAGATGAGAGCATCAGGGAATCCATGATTGATTAAGGAGGGGAGAATATGCTTCTTTAAATGCTCTGACATGTTTGTATGGATGATGGTGATGAACAGGACAAGTGTACATCCAACCAGAAGGAATGTCTGCTTCCAAATGGAATGTATGCTTCCCAATGGGCCAAATGTTCTTTAGAATGTCTATGGTCAGTGGGTGTGTGGTACCCATTTCATACCGTATGGGGTATATATGGGGTATACCATAGATCAGAGGCTCTATGTAAACTGTCAAGGGTACAGTGAGTTTTCATCAGTGATATACTAGATTATTGACAGTGACATATTGAGGCCTGGGGCAAAAAGAAAAATGTGAGTCCCTATATACACTTATCAAAACATCCGTTTACATTTTGAATCAAGAAAAAAAATATAATGAAAACTCTGTAATAACAAAGCATGACTATCCATGTGAATACAGATGACTAATCGATAAAGGTCTGCATTGCCCACTCTGTTCACAGGCCCCCCTCAGCACTCATGAACTTGTCCTGCTAGGGACCTGATGGCAGCAGGCCTGGAACTGCAGGCTGACTGAAGGCAGGGTGTTTCTGTTGCATAATAATGCAAGGTTGTAAAATAAATAACCACTGTTGGTTGGTCTTTAATTCTAATTTAGATAGTTTATTTATCAAGGATTTTTTGCGTGAATTTTGATTTAAAAAAAAATCACATTTCACATTATTTATCTTCGATCCTGTGTTCATTGGCACCTCCTTTAATTTTGGTCTAGAGCAAGTGTCAGGCTCACTCCCCTCACCCTAATCCCAGAGCTGGTTATTGACAAAAGGAAGAGGAAGAAACTAAATTCAGCAGCTCTCCATGCAACTTCCCATAAACAAACAACTACAAAATCTCCACTACAACTTACTGAATTTTACATTTCATTATTCCCAATATCATTCTAGAGATTTAATAAGATCTTTAGATTTAGTTTAAATGTGAGCTCTATTCCTTGCTAGTGAAAGGTCTTTGGACAAATCACATACATTTCCTGGGCTTCCCGGGTGGCTCAGTAGTAAAGAATACACTTGCAATGCAGGAGACACAGGAGACCCGGGTTCAATCCCCAGGTCGGGGAAGATCCCCTGGAGGAGGAAATGGAAACCCACTCCAGTACTCATGTCTGGGAAATCCCGTGGGCAGAGGAGCCTGGTGGGCTGGAGTCCATGGAGTCACAAAGAGTCAGACATGGCTGAGCAACTGAGCATGCACGCTCACACAGTTCTTAATCTCTAAATTTGATACAGTAATACCCATTGCACCACATGTTGGTGGCGAGCATAACTGAAACACTGCTCATGAAAACTCCTGGCCAGAGCTGGCTCTATGGGCATTTGACCTGTGCAACACACTGGACCTTGTTCTAAGAATAGCTCCACACAAGCGCTTGGTACTTTCATTGGGCACCAGAACCCACAAATCATGTAGCTGGTCATAGTCACAGCAGGGTGGGAACTCAGAAAGCCATGATGGATCTTGTTACATTGCAGTTGATTTGTGGACATGTGTGTGTGTGCTCAGTCGTGTCCGACCCTTTGCCACCCCACACACTGTAGCCTGCCAAGCTCCCGCGTCCACGGGATTTCCCAGGCAAGAACACTGGAGTGGATTGCATTTCCTTCTCCAGGGGATCTTCTCTACCCAGGTTTTGAACCTCCCTACCTCCTGCATTGCAAGAGGATTCTTTACCTGCTGAGCCATCAGGAAAGCCCTGATTTGTGCACACACGCATATTTAATGATTCTTGCCCTATTCTCAGCCCATGAGGATATGACAGTTTAAAGAAAAAACTTTGTTAGTTATGGCCTTAATCTCCTGTTTAGGAAAGCCAGAATGGAATGGAAGGATACAAGAGACAATTAGGAGGTTTCACTGATGGTGACTTGAAATGCAATTGTACTTTGGAGAAAACAAACTTCCCTCCCTCTTTTTGACTTGTCCATCAACACTGGAGACATACCCAGTACAGAAAGGAGGTCCCCAGTCCCTCAGAGTTATATTGCCATCCGTCAGAAGCGGGGTCTTCCCTGTCCAGGTTAGATTGGTCTGCTCTAAGGCAAATATCTCCTTCAGCACCTCCATGCCTTAGTCATGGACAACCTTCTATAGCTCTCAGATCATGTCCTGTCCTTATAGGTATAGGTATCCGTTTGTCAGCATCTCCTGGAGTATCTGAATCACCAAGGGGGTCATGTTTCATGATTATCCCCTCCTCCATGAACTTTCCCCAGCAACTGGGCTGCTTCCACCATTTCAACACCTTCATATGAAAGGTCTGTTTCTTTTTTTATTTTTATTAAGCAATAAAATTGAATGGAATCGAGACACAAAGTCTGGCTGATGATTTCATTGGTTTGATCCTTCATTCCTCTAGCAACTTTCTTCAGTGGTCAAACAAAAGCTGACTATCTTCTGAGCCAAAAAGTCCAAAGGTTTAGGATCAAAAAATCCTGCCTATTCCTGGGAGGGAAGAGAAATATATTTGAGCAACTTCTAGCAGCACACTCATTCACTCTGGGTTAACAATGTAATTTTACTTCCCAATGGGTCACCCAGTGCCATCCTCAATAAGTCATTCTTCCCCATAGATGAGGCAGAGGGCGTTAAGTACAGTGTAAAGAGCTATTATGTGGAAGGTTTTTAAAAAGTTATTGAGCTGTAATTGATATATGACATTGAATTAGTCTTAGGTATACAGTAAAATGATTTATCTCTGTATTGCAAAATGATTACCACAGTAAGTTTAGTTAACATCCATCATCTCACTTAGTTACAGAAACATTTTTCTTGTGATTAGAACTTTTAAATTCTACTCTCTAAGCAATTTTCAAAAATATAATACAGTATTATTAACTATAGTCACCTTGCTGAACATTATATTCCCAGGACTTATTTATCTTATAATTGGAAGTTTCTACCTTTGACCACTTTTAGCCATTTTTTATTTTCTAATATTTTTGTATCTTTGGAGTGTGTCTTTAGCTTCCTGTAGAATGGTTCAGGCTGAGATCAAACTAACTCTTTTCCTTCTGGGTCACTGTGTGGAGATGCTCTGGAGTGACCTCAGTAGTCCACCTTGAAGAGGAGACCAGTCAGCCTGTGACCAGAAGATACAGAGTTACTCATTCTCTTCCTGTTCCAAGTGCTGCCTCACGCACTTTTCCCCAAAGCAATCTGTGCTGAACATCCTCTGTGGTGTACCCATTTCATCTCTGAAGAGATTTCTGTGATTATTCTGAAACTATTCAGGTTAAGAACAGGTAGGGAGGAATTTGGACCCTATCAGTGTCATGCTGGGCCTTCAGAGGAACTCCTATCCCCTAATTCTTCCTTTCCATTCCCCTCCCCACCTCACAGTATTCTCCTTCCAAGTACCCTCTCCCTTCCCTGTTTTCTGGGATATAATTCCTCTTTCCTAATCAAAAGCCAGGGCAATTTACAGAATCATTGTAATTCCTTTAAAAATACCAAGGGAATTTTTCACAAAACTAGAGCAAATGATTTTAAAATTTGTATAGAGGCATGAAGGACCCTGAATAACCAAGGCAGTCTTGAGAAAGAAGAACAGAATGGGAGGAGTCATTGTCCCTGGTTTTGGACTATGCTACAAAGATACAGTAATCAAGGCAGCATGGTGCTGGCAGAAAACAGACCCACAGATCAATGGAACAGACTAGGGAGCCCAGAAATAAACCCACACACTTATGGTCAATTAATCTGTGACAAAGGAGGCAAGACTATACAATGGAGATAAGTCAGTCTCTTTAATAAGTGATGCTGGGGAAACTGGGTAGCTACATGTAAAAGGATGAAATTGGAGCATTCTCTAACCACATACAAATATGAACTAAAAAATGGATTAAAGATCTAGGTGTAAAACTGGAGATTATAAAATTCCTGAAAGAAAACATAGGCAGAATTATCTTTCACATTAATTATAGTAATGATTTTTTTGATTTGTGTCCAAAGGAAATAAAAGTAAAAATAAACAAATGAAGCCTAATTAAACTTAAACTTTTCACAATAAAGGGAACCATAGAAAAAACAAAAAGACAAATTGCTGAATGGGAGAAAATACTAATAAATAAAATGCCTGATAAAGGGTTAACATACAAAATTTATAAGCAACTCATACAGCTCAACAGCAAGAAAACAAACAATTCAATTAAAACATGGGCAGAAGACCCTAAGAAACAGTTTTCCAAAGAAGAAATGCAGAAGTAGGCACAGGAAAAGATGCTCAACATCATTAATAATCAGAGAAATGCAAATTTAAACCACAGTAAGATATCACTTCACACCGTCAGAGTCATCAAAAAGAGCACAAATAACAAATGCTGATGAGAATGTAACTTGGTGCAGCCACTGTGGGAAATAGTATAAAAGTTTCTAAAAACTAAGAATGGAACTGCCGTGTGACCCAGTGGTTCAACTCCTGGGTATATATGCAGAGAAAATGAGAATGCTAATTTGAAGGGATACACGTACCCCAATGTTCATAGCAGCACTATTTACAATAGCCAAGATATGGGAGCAACGTGTGTCCATCAACAGATGAATCGATACAGACAATGTGATGTATAATATATAATGGACTACTACTCAGCTATAAAGGGCTTCCCTGGTGGCTCAGTGGTAAAGAATCCACCTGGCATTGCAGGAGATGTGGGTTTGATCCCCTGAAGAAGGAAATGGCAACCCACTCCAATATCCTTGCCTAGGAAACCCCATGGAGAGAGGATCCTGGTGGACTATAGTCCTTGGGACCACAAAGAGTCAGACACAACTGAGCAACTGATCATGCACACACTCAGCTATAAAAAAGAATGAAATTTTGCCATTTGCAGCAACAAGGATAGACTGGGAAGGCAGTACGCTGGGTGAAATGGGTCAGACAGAGAAAGACAAATGCGGTGGGATATCACTTATATGTGGACTCTAAAGGGTGAAACAAAATGGTGAATATTCCAAAAGAGAAACAGACTCACCAATGTGGAGAGCACACTAGTGGTTGCCAAGATGGGGAAGGAAGAAGGGAGGAGCAGGAAAGGGGGGATTGGGAGGTGCAGACTATTATGTATGGAATAAATAAGCTACAGGGATGTGTTCTGCAGCAAGGGGTATATAACCAACATTTTGTGGTCACTGTAGGTGGAATGCAACCTTTGAAAGTTGTGAATTGCTGTGATGTACACCTGGAACTTACGTAGTCTTATGCATCAACTATACATCAAAAAAAAAAAAAAAAAAGACCAAAAATCCCATATATGCACATAACAAAACAAAAAGCAAACAAAAAATTTCAGTCTCCTCAGGTCCCTCTGCAGTCTCACAAGTTTAGCAGTCTTATCCACTGAATGCCTGTGTCTTTACACACAAAAAAATCTTCTGGGCTTTGTCTTGGTGTCTGTTGGCTTCTTTCCTGCCCCCTTCCTAGACAAGGAGGAGAAATATGAAGGGCTTAGAACATTCCCCTGTTAAACTTCTAACAAGCAGACCTTGCCACTAGAAGCAATGCCCCTCCACCAGGCCCCTCCAAGAGAGTATCCCTTTTATTAATAAGTTTATCACTCCATTTCTTGAAGACTCATAACATGGCATTATTTTGCTGAGCAAACATTTCTGCCTCCGATTCCCATCCTCTTAGTTATATCACAAAGCCTTTTCTCTTAAATAAAGAGTATCTGGGGAAAGGGGCTGGGGAGGTGGAGTCCACTTCACTACAGGGCTTTAGGTAAGGTTCATATTTCAAGAGGCATATTTCTTGGATGGAAAATCAACATGTGAGAGGGAAGGGGGAAGGATTGCTCTTGAAGGTGACAACAATTACAGATAAGATCACATAGATCACATAAATAAATGTGGTGCACAATTGGAAGAGGCTATGTGGACAAGGTTGCCAGATAAGAGAAAGCCATTGAGTCAAATGTGAATTTCAGATAATCACCAAATAACGTTTTCATGTAAGTATGTTCCAAACATTGTCATTTAACTGAGCATCCTGTATTTTTTGTTTTCTAAATCTGGCCACCCTAGAATGAAGAGTGGATATGGGGTGTTGAGGGAAATATACTTGAAGATGAGGCTGTCAGATAGGGGAAGGGCAAGATCACAGTGGCCTGATATGTCATGCTAAGTATTATTGGATTTCACTGGATGGGAAAGACAAAAGGCTTTGAGCAGACAAGTGACATGAAAATACATATCATTTAGAGAGAGAATTCTGTGGGGTTGTGAACAATAAATTGGAAACCTGAGTGATATAAGGCAGAAGAAATGATAGGAGCTAGAAGTGGGAGGCATAAATATAAAGCCTGTGAAATACTTAGGACATTTTGGTGAGAGAATGAACATGATCTTTGTGACCTGTTGAATTTGGAGATGTGTAAGAGTAGAGAGTGAGAGTGAAGACTGGTATCATAGCTCTTCACTGATGACCTGGCAGCTCTTGGTATGATTGAGATATGGATCTGAGGAGGAGGGGCAAGGGGTGGGGGAGGTTTGGTGAGGTAGTAAACATAATGAATTCGGTTTCCAAAAATGGGATTTTGAGGACTCTGGGAGCATCTTTGTAGAGAACTCAGCAAGCAATTGGGAATGTAGAGTTGGACGTCAAGGAAAGTCTAGGTCAAGAAAAAGATGAGCCTTGAGCAAGGAAAAGACATAATGAAGTCATAATCTCAAGAAAAAGCATCTATAAGTACTGGAGATGGATAAAGGAGCACAGATGCCAAGGTCAGGAGGGGAAGATGGGAGGATTTGCAGCATATTAATATGCAGTAATAATGTAAAAGTGTAGCAGCAAGGGGTAAAACTCAGATCATACTTCAAAAGAAAACAATTAGTGCCTGACATTAAATACAGTTGGGAACAAATGAGAAAAGGAGGAGACAGGTGCAGTTTATGCTGTGAACAAAGGAGGTTGGAACACAAAAAATGCCATGTATGTGCATGACAGCAAGAGCCAGGTGAGGTGGGAGCTGACTTTAGGGAGAAAAGGCAAGATCCGCTGTACATTGATCGGGTTCCAAGTTGTCTATAGAACATCCAAGTTAAGATGTCTTGCTAGTGGTTGCAATATCTAAATCATACACAAGGGTTGAAAATAAAGATTTTGCAAGGGGGTGAAATTGCTGTAAGTGGATGGTATTTCACCATAAATGTAGAGCAGGAGTCATAGCTCTCAGAGATATTATGAAATCTTTGAAAAGAAATGAAAATTTGTGTGTTACAGTACCAAAAAAAAATGCAATTCACACTCCAAATTGGCCGTTCCAGGAAAAAAAAATCTCACAAATTAATTCAGTCCATTACTGATGATTTTTTTCTCTCTTGAGCGCTCATATGCTAGGAAGTAGGAAAACAAGCTAATGAAACATCCAATCTGGTTTAAACTTAGTCCAACTGTATAATGTAAACAGTTTCTTCCAGAAACTTTCTGCATCGCTTGGAATACAAAACAGGCTTTCAGAGAATTGCCATCTCTTCTTGTTTCTTTCACAAAGGTGGTGTGCGGTAGGCAAGGAAAGGAACTTTGGCCTCACATAGATCCTTGGGTTGTTCTGGAAGAAATACCCAGGGCTGTTGGGGGCATGTTCCCTGGCCTGACTGTGATATATTTTACCAGCCTTGGATGCTGTATTCCTATGAAGGTGACCACATGTTCCTATCTAATGGCCCTGATATGATCCCGGGGAGCAGCAACCATCCTGTTAATGATGATTTGACTTCTCATATCTCTTCATCCTCCACCTGGCCTCTGATCAGATGGTCCATCACAGTCTCCATAGAGTTACCTACTCTGCTGCAACAAGCCACATGGCTTAGTGACTAGCTCTCAACTCAGCATCCAGACCACAAGGAAACTGATGCCTGCAGTGAAACTGAGATTCCTGGTTGGCAGTAGCTGACTCTCATGGACAGGGAAGATAGGGGCAGGCTAGTGTCCTCAGTGAGGCAAAAAGAGAAAAGTAAAATGAATACCCCTCCCCCATACATACCCACATGCATTTTCCTATATTGGAGGTCTTCAGGTTTATCAGACCTTCAATGTGATCTATTACTCCATCAAGTATTAAAAACTTTCATAGAAATAAAGGTGGAAAAGTTTGGGTAAAATCTTAAAACTAATTGAGAAGAAAAAAGGTCCAGCCTTGGAACAGAAAGAAAGGCCAGAGTTGGGAAGAGAACAAAGAAAGTGCATTGGGAGGAAATCCAAAGGAAAAGAGGAAAGATATAAGCAGGAGCGGGTGACCTGTGGTGGCATATGCTTAAGGATGAAACTAAGAAAAAGTCAGAGGTTTTGATCTGTTTTCTAGATAATATAGAAAGTTGTAAGCTTTACCCCTTTGCAGACAAGAGCTCTTGGAGTAAAGCTCCAAGAGTCAGCTCTTAGTGTGTGAGTTTAGTCATTCAGTCAAGTCCAACTCTTTGTGACCTTATGGACTGTAGCTGACCAGGCTCCTCTGTCCATGGGATTCTCCAGGCAAGAATACAGGAGTGGGTTGCCACGCCCTCCTCCAGGGGGTCTTCCTGACCTAGAGATTGAACCTGTGTCTCTTATGTCTCCTGCATTGGCAGGCGGGCTTTTTACCACTAGTACCACCTGTGAAGCCCACTGGGACAGTGATGACCCTCAAAAATATCAGCTTCCTTTTGCTTTAATTATTGATATCAATGGAATTGAATTATTAATACTGTTTCCCAGAAAGTTAATGCCAAGACAGAAATACCTTAGTGCTTTATTTTCCCTTCACACAAAAAGACTTTAAGATGAGCACTTGGCCACAACTGTTTATTTGGGAACTATTAATAGTTCTAGGATACACAAATGAGAAAGTGGGGGAAAATGAGGTAGAGAAATGAAAGAAGCTTCAGAAGGGCATGTTGGTGAGAGAATTTCTGTTGTGGACAGTGAGATTAATCCCATTTGGATCCATGAAGGAGCCATGTGGAGTGCCCCTCAGAAGTGTCCCATGAAGACTTGGGTTGAAGACTTGGGTTGAGTTTCTGTCTACGGATATCTTTGCTCCTTGGTTGAGGGTTAAATCCCTTGTACTTCTGGGTGGTCCTGCTCACAGGTAGAGAAATCTCCTGTGCTGCTGGAGAAAGCCTTCAGGCAGAGAAGCAGATAATTGGAGGCGTGTGATGTGGGAAGGTAGTGTTTCTAGATCCGTGGAAATGTTGTCCAGGTGGTGGTGGCTTGGGTACATGACTTTCCAGCAATCCTGCCAGCCTCTCTCTCTTCTGTTTCACTGCAGTGACAGGGGTAGAAGTTGGGGTACAGAAGGATGAGAGAGAGGGAGAGAGGAGTGGATGGAAATGGGACATGAACATGGATATGAAGGCAAGCAGTGGAAATTGCTAGAATTGGGCTAGGGTCCTCAGAGAAGATCCCCACACCATTCTTGTGTTTATTCTCTCCTTCTTCCCTCCCACCTTCCCTCTCATCTACTCTCTTTCTCCCACTTCTTCCTCCTCTTCTTATAATTGATTTGAATTTAACTCATCTTTCAGATAATGCCTACCACAAAGTTGAAACACTTACGTCAGCTATTTTTAAAGACTTTAGTCTAAAGTATTCCCACAAAATTAAAAAAAAAAAAGATTCTTTCTTAAAAATGACCTCTCTCTAGACTGTTTCCTGCCCTCCAGGCTGAGCAAAAGCAATCACCTGCCTTCAGCAAATACACACGGAGACTTGCCCAATAAATATAGGTTGCCATGGAAACCAAACCAAAGGCGAATAGAGAGAAAAGGCTGAATATTAAGGATTTGATTGGCCTAGGTGACATTTCTTTCTTTCTTTTCTTTTTTTCAATTATCTGGGCTATGAATATGTGAACCACAGTTCACAGTTCCCTTTCAGAGATATACCAGGTGAATCCTAAAGCCATCCCTAGCCTTGGTTTCTGTGCAGTTCAGTTCTTTTACACCAGCCCTTCCTCCACCTCTCTTTTCCTTTTCCCAGGAGCAAGAAGAAGAGCAATTGCAAATGACCTCTGCTGACAGCAAGTGTTGGTGGGAGAGGTACAATGGATTTGGAGTCAGACAGACTTGGGCATGCATCTCAACATTGCGGCAATATTTTTCCATTAGCATTTTGACACTGGAGACTCTTACTACCTAAGGGTATCTTGACAATTTATTCTTCAAGTTGAAATGTGCTCATTTTGTTTTAAAAAGATGAAGAGTCCTTCAAGGACCAGTGCATTTTTTCTCTACACATCTTATTTCTCATACTCAAATCTGAGACTTCTTTCCTGTTAATAAGCATAATTTGCTTAGTGCTATGGTTAAAATATTCTGACACAAAGTAATTCAGAGTGCCTAGAATTCCCACATGTTTCTCCACAGCTCAGAAACTTCTCAGGAAAATCTTCACTGAAAAGACCAAGGGACAATATTATCAATGGTAATATTATCTCGATTAGCCCAGGGCTGTTTCTTGAGGTTCCAAGAAGGCAATTCTTACTGGAGCTTAGGGAAGCATCACGGAGCAAGGCTGGAACCAAAAATTGTGTGTTTGGATCTCAATCCATGGAATTTTGTTAGCTAAATGAACTTGGGCAGGTACTTAACGCTTTTCTAGTCTCAACTTTCTTATAAATCATAGAATAATTTCTAAATGCCTAATTGGACTCTTTCAGGGTTTCTTTATTCCTAATATAAGCTAACATTCATATAATGCATATCATATGTCAGAAATTGTTTGAATGCTTCGTCTGTAACTCATGGAATGCTCCCAGCATTCCTATGTGCAAGTACTTCTTGTTTTCCTGCAGAGGAGGGTGACGGATGCAAGGTGAATGTCTTGCCCAAGATCACACAACTAGTTAAGTAGCAAATCCTCATGCAGGAGGTCAGGCTCCAGATTGTTACCATCACTGGAAAATATTTGTGAAGTACTTACTAGTAATTTCCTACATATAGTATCAAGCCCCTTACAAATAAAATCTAATTTATTTCTATTTGTTCTTATAGCTTTGAGAATTCTGTGGTATAGGTACTATTGCCTAGGTGTAGAGAAAGAATTGGGCTTCCCAGGTGGCTCAGTGGTAAAGAATCTGCCTGGCCACAAGAGATGGGGTTCGATCCCTGGGTTGGGAAGATCCCCTGAAGGAGGGCATGGCAACCCATTCCAGTATTCTTGCTGGGATAATCCCATGGACACAGGAGCCTGGCAAGCAGCAGTCCACGGGGTCGCAAAGAGTTGGACAGGACTGAAGCAACCGAACATGCACACATGTAGAAGGAATTAGGTTCCGAATCTGAGCTCAAGGAACTTGTCTGTGGTCTTTTGATTAATTGTTGTTGCTGTTCAGTCATTCAGTCATGTCTGACTCTTTGCGACCCCAAGAACTGCAGCAAGCCAAGCTTCCCTGTCCTTCACTACCTCCCAGAGCTTGCTCAAACTCAAGTCAATTGAGTCTGTGATGCCATCCAACCATCTCATCCTCTGTCGTCCCCTTCTCCTCCTGCCTTCAATCTTTCCAAGCATCAGGGTCTTTTCCAGTGAGTTGGCTCTTCATGTAATGTGGTCAAAGTATTGGAGCTTCAGCATCAGTCCTTCCAATGAATATTCAGGATTGACTTCCTGTAGAATTGACTGGCTTGGTCTGCTTGCAGTCCAAGGGACTCTCAAGGGTCTTCTCCAACACCATAGTTCAAAAGCATGATTCACAGGCATAAACTATTTCTTTTGCTTATAATTTTCTCCTTTTACTGCTTACTCTTTTCTGTGCCAAGTATAATTGTCATCATCCTTCAAGTCTCCATTTAAACATTGCTTCTTCGAGTAGTCTTTGCTGAAACCCTACATTAGGTGAAGAGACAATGATAGTCTGAAATCAAAATCAAAATTAGCTAGCTTCCCAAATTTTTATAAGTAGGAAGGAACCAGTCTGAGAAAGCTACTTAGCTGCAAATATGTAATTTCATATGGAAAATGAAGGGCATCTCAGATGATGTAGGGGAATGTGTAGGGAGTGGAAGCAAGAGACATAAACAATGGACAAAGTAACCACCCCCTGGGAACAGAGTTGCCTTCTAGCCAGGGATCATTCCTTTTCCCCATAGGAGGGAAATCTGGCAATATATTCTTAGATGGATTTCAGAATTGCTATGGAAAAGTGACTGATGTGTTGTGTTCCTTACACTTTTAAATGAGAGTATCTGTTATGGTCATTTTGTCCCTGTATTTTCATTGCATGCTAGGTGTTTCAAAAGCAGTTATCTTCTCATAAATTTAAAGGTCTCTGAATGAAGAAAATGTGCACTCAAGATGCTACACTCAAGGATTTCATCCACATTGGAACTGGATACAAATGGCAAGGTATCAGATCTTGAAACTGATACCAAATTGGATCAGAATTCGGGAAAAATTATGGGGATGTCAGTGTAGTTTGCATTGGGAATGGACTGTGGTAGATGAAAACAAAATGGCCGCAACATCTAGCAGTTTCTTCTATAAAGAGGTGGAATTTTTTCACCACCCTTAAATGTAGATTTACCTAAGGGACTTGTTTGGCCAATGAGGTGCTAGAAAATGTTATGCAGAGATTTGAAAAATTCTTATGTTTTGTGATTTGCTTCTCAAAATTACTGGATTACCTTCCTTTAGGATAAAATTTGATGCAAAGAAAAATCCTCATTAATCTCTGACAACTCATAGAATCACAAGCTAAACAAAATGGTTTCTGAATTAAACCATTAGGTTGAGATGGTCTGTTTTGCAGTAGAAACTTATTGATGTTAGTTGGATGTGCATGAATAGATGGAGTTCCATTTCTATCTTCAATAATAGCATTAAATAAGTAACAGTTGTAAGACAGTGTGGGGAAATTCATGTGCTATAGCAGCTTTTCTCTCCACCTTCTGAATTTAACCAACACACACACAGACACTCACAAAACAACTACACAAATCCAGAGTGAACAGAGATCTCTATCTGCAAAAATCAGACATCCCAGAGAGGATTAGTATTATGCTGTGAGTTGATGCATTTAGAAGAAATCTAAGCTAACAAACCAACGGTTGATTACACCCATGTGATAGCCAAGAGACAAACTTAGTGTGCTGAATGAGCAGTAAGAAATAACTTCATTCATGTAATCAATATTTTACTAGATGCTTACCATGTGCCATAACTGGGCAAAGGAAAACAATATATAATTCTACTAGTGAATTATAATTGCAATTTAAAATTTTACTTTTTCAGGCATTTGTTATATTTTGAAGCTCTAATTAAAGGCCCAATAATCAAGAAATAACTCGATAAGATCAAAATAAAGTTGTATCTGGGCAATAATTTCACAGTAAATTTGATTTAATTAAAAATTTCACATGAGTCGTTTTTAGTTGACACTTAAACACTGAATTCTTTGGAAGACAGATGTCAAGGGAATAAATGCTATGCCTTGCTATTTTTAAGTGCACTTGCAACATGGCATCTACTATAGAGGAAACACTTTCATATGATTTTTGCAACTTACTATTCTTTTCTGTTTTTGAGATTGAAGAGGTATTACAGTTATTTGTAAGTTCTTTTATTTTCCCTTTTGAAGCCGAATTCTTGCTTTCTTCCTATTAAAAGAGTTCTTTAAATATTAGATAAAAATTAATAAGTTAAAATGTTCTTAAAATTTCTTCACATTTACAGTCTGATTTTTTTAAATCACTTTTAAAAATAAACGTTTTTAGAATGAAATAAAGATTTCCAAAGAAGTTGTGAAGATAGTGCAGAAAATTCTCATTTTATTCCTCATAGTTAATTAACATTAATATGATGCAATTATTATAAGCAATGAACCAATATTAATATATTGCTGTAACTAACATCCATATTTGATTCAAATTTCCTTAGCCTTTGCTTAGTGTTCTTTTGGTTTCTCTGTTCTAATTTCCTATCCAGGATATCATATTATATTGTATCATTATGTTTCCTTAGGCTTCTCTGGTCGTCACAGTTTTTCAGCCTTTCTTTGTTTTTGATGAAATGGGAAGTCTTGAGGAGCAAGGTATTTTGTAATAGAATGTCCCTCAGTTGGGATATGTTTGATATTTTTCTCATGATTAGACTAGGATCATGTGTTATCAGAGGAAAAAAAACAGAAGTAAAGCACCATTTTCATCACACTGTATCAGTAGTACCTACTGTCAACATAACTTATCACTGCTGATGTTGACCTTGATCATCTGGCTGAGGTAATATTTCCCAGATGCTTCATGGTAAAGTTACTTCTCTTTTCATGTTTTCCATACCACACTCTTGGAAGGCAGTCCTATGTGTATTCTACATGTAAGGGGTGAGAAGTTACGCTCCATTAACTTGAGGGTGGAGTAACTACATAAATTATTTGAAGTCCTTCTGCATGGAATATTTGTTCTATTCTCCCCTTATTAATTATTTCTAAATTATTTAAGTATGGGAGAGTTGGACCATAAAGAAGACTTACAAATTATGGGGCTAGAGAAGACTCTTGAGAGTTCCTTGGACTGCAAGGAGATCAAACCAGTCAATCCCAAAGGAAATCAACCCTGAATATTCATTGGAAGGACAGTTGCTGAAGCTGCAGTTCCAATACTTTGGCCACGTAATGCAAAGAGCCAACTCATTGAAAAAGACCCTGATGCTGGGAAATACTGAAGTCAAAAGGAGAAGGGGGCAGCAGAGGATGAGATGGTTAGACAACCGATTCAATGGATATGAATTTGAGCAAACTGCAGGGGATAGTGACGGACAGGGAAGTCTGATGCCCCGCAGTCCATGGAGTCGGAAAGAGTCAGACACAACTTAGAGACTGAACAATATTAGTGTGGATGCGTGGATATTTATTTCATACTTTGGGTTATAATCCAATATTACTGCTTATTTTGTTGCTTAGATTGTTCTAGCTTTGGCTGTGGGAGCTCTTTCACTTGACACCTGTGACCCTTTGACATATCCTCATCATTGTGGGTCTTTAGTTAGTTAAGTTTTTGAATAACAAGCACTATGTAAATCTCATTTTAACTTGGCATGTTCTCTATTTCTGTCTTGTCTTTGCCTCTCTCTCTCTCCTTTTTTTTCCCTTCATCTACTCATTATAATCTCTAAATAAGGAAGGCTATATGATCTCAAATTTTGCTGTTTGACGGGAAGTTGATTCTTCTTGATGTACTAGCCAGTGGTTCTCAAATGTAAGTGTGCAAAAGAATAATCTGGAGAGTTTGTTAAAATTGCAGATTCTTCCTCTGCTATGAACTGAACTTAATTATGTCTTCCACAAATTCATATGTTGAAGCCTTAACTTCTGCTGTGACTCTGTTTGGAGATAGAGCTTTTAGGAGATAACTAATTATGGGTAAATGCAGTCATAAGGTGCATTCCTAATCTGATAGAATTGGTAGTTTTATAAAAAGAGGAAAAGAGAGAGAGATCTACCTGCATACCTGGAGGAAAGGCCATGTGAGGACACAGTGAGAAGCCAGTCATCTACAAGCCAGGAAGAGAGATTGTGCCAGAAACCAAATTGGCAGGCACTTTGATCCTGCACTTCCCAGCCTTCAGAATTGTGAGGAAATAGCTTTGTATTCCTTAAGACACCTGGTATGTGGCATTTTATTATGGCAACTTGAGTCTTTTCAGTTGTGTACAACTCTTTGTGGCCCTATCGGCTGTGGCCCACCAGACTCCTCTGTCCACGGGATTCTCCAGGAAGATCACCGGAGTGGGTTGCTGTGCCCTCCTCCAGGGAACCTTCCTAACTCAGGGATCGAACCTGAGTCTCTTGTGTCTCCTGCATTAGCAGGTGGGATCTTTACCACTAACGCCACCTGGGAAGCTGAGCTAACAGAGCCTCCCCCACCCCCGCTACAGCCATCATTTTAATTTTTAGGTGAAGGAAAGGGCAAGCAAGGATTCTGCTTGTTAGTGAGGACTTCAGGAGATACTGATGGAGTCCTTTGAGGGCTTTGCCTTGAGAAGCAGTGAACTTAACAGTGGACGAAGAACATTTGTTATATTCTTTCCTGAGGGCAAATAGCTGTTCTGATACAGTCATTATTTTTTGTTTTCTGGTAGCTTATACTATCGGAGAAGGCAATGGCAACCCACTCCAGTACTCTTGCCTGGAAAAATCCCATGGGCAGAAGAGACTGGTGGGTTGCAGTCCATGGGGTCGTGGAGAGTCAGACACGACTGAGCGACTTCACTTTCACTTTTCACTTTCATGCATTGGAGAAGGAAATGGCAACCCTCTCCAGTGTTCTTGCCTGGAGAATCCCAGGGACGGGGGAGCCTGGTGGGCTGCCGTCTATGGGGTCACACAGAGTTGGACACGACTGAAGTGACTTAGCAGCAGCAGCAGCAGCAGCAGCTTATACTATTTGAACACATATGAAGTGGCTAAGCAGCAGTGGCAACATATTGCCTACTGTTTGAGTTTCCCAGCTGGTACTGGTGGTAAAGAACCCACCTGCCAATGCAGGAGATGCAAAAGACGTGGGTTCGATCCCTGAGTCAGGAAGATCCCCTGGAGGAGGGCATGGCAACTGACTCTAGTATTCATGCCTGGAGAATCCCATAGACAGAAGAACCTGGTGGGCTATAGCCCATATGTCACAAAGAGCCAGAAACAACAGAAATGACAGCACAGACATGCTGATTGGGATTAAAGGGGTATGGATTTCAGGAATTTACAACACAAAAACTACTTTTTCATAGGACAAACCCTCATATATTCCGGATTTATGCTCAGAGTTAGGTTTCACATTTTAGCATTTGAGTACCTATGCTGTCTCACTTTTTTCCCCCTGAGCTTAGCATTTTAGGGCTAGAAGGGAACTGAGGGATGATCAACTCTAGTTCTCTTTTTCCTTCATGTACAGAAAAGAAAGTGGGAACCATAGAAGATTGATTTGCCCCAATTCACATGATTATCGGTGATGGAGTTAGGTCTAAAAATTATCTTCTTAGTGGGGGATTGTTCCATTGAAACAGACATGATTTAACATAGTCAGTTTAAGTAGATTTTAGTGAAAGAGACAATTTTGGATTACTCTTTCTGTTTTCAAATTTTTACATCAAGCTGCAATTGCATCTGACTTTCAGGATTATAGCTTTTGTTGGTTACAAAAGTAGATGCTATATAATATGTTTCCCATTAAAGATCTGTTGTTTAAGCTACATTTAAATGGACTATTAAAAATATTGTTTCCCAGGTGACTCAGTGGTTAAGAATCCTCCTGCCGATGTAGGAGACACAAGAGATGCAGGTTTGGTCCCTGGGTCAGGAAGATCTCTTGGAGTAGAAATGGCAACCCACTCCATTATTCTTGCCTGGGAAACCCCACAGACAGAGGAGCCTGGCAGGTTGTAGTCTCAGGGATTGCAAAGAATAGGACATGACTGAGCAAATGACCACACACATTAAATTTTTAACACTTAGCTCTTGGCTTAGCCAAGCTGAATCTGAGTACAGGTAGTAAAATCAGCCTCTACTATGATACAGGCTCTTAGACACAGAAGGATCCAGACTTGGAAAGTGAAGGGGGTGGACAAGCTCCCATTATAGGTATGTTTCTGGGAAATTTTTTTTAATTTTAGGCAATATTGCCTATGACACATAATAATGAGACACAGTTTATATCCTTTTTAAAATGCTTCATGCAATGCAACCGACTATCAGAAGAAAGACTGCCTAGCTTGACTGTGTCACAGGACTAAATGTGACACTAATTCTAGATGAACCTGGAGTTGCAACATAACATTTTGTGGTTGATAAAAGATCACTGGATCAGGTTTGTTTCTTGGCTTTCTCCTGACTAGAGCTGTGACCTTAAGGAAGGCACTTTACTTCTCTGGTCTTAGTTTCCTTATCTGTAAATTGAGGAGACTGCCCTCAGTATCATTAATAACACTTTCAGATTTGAAGATGCTGCAATAATAGATCTGTTATGTCTGGACCATCTCCAACAAATAGGAGATTAATCCAAAATGGATTAATTTATCTTAAAAAAAATTCTTTCCATTCTGGAACTTTGATGTGGCTTTCAGAATTCTTAGATGTTAGAACAGGGGAAGAGTTTCAGGCCATTCACATTTTAACTGTTATTTTATTTTATGGAGGCCATTTCATAAATGAACTGCTCAGCGCTGCAGAGCTGACTGATAATGCTGGAAAAGAGACGGCATCGCAGGCTGCTTGGTGACTGAACCACTCACTCAACTAAAGGCTCAGTAAGTGTCATGATAGTTGCAGTTCTTTGCAAGGAGAACCAAAGGGCTCACTGAGGAAAGCATTGAGGAGACCCTTGGAAGTGACCACTTTGCTCTTGGAAGTCAGCATGGAAGCTCTTGATAAGATCTGGAAAAGACTGGAGTCATACTATGGGGCACAGATGAGAAACCCCTCAAGAACAGGGCCAGCTTTGACTTGGACTGCCGCTGTATCTCCAGGGCCTGCTCCACAGAAGGCTTGAAGGAATGAACATTGAGGAAATACGAGAGTTTGTGTGTGCAGGGTCGTCTTAGGTCACTGATTCACCCTTAGTGAGGGGAGTTAATCTAAGGACTGGTTCTCTGTATCCTGTTTCCTGAGAAAGAAACAGTAAATACATAGAGAATTTAGAACTGAGAAAAATATTGAAACTATGTGGGAAAGTAGAAGTGCTGGTCATAGAAGCAGCTTCCTTGTAATTCACCCAACTATAGCTTGTCACCATGTGAATAAAAGAGGAGGAGGGGGAATATGTGTCGTTGTTGATCTCCTCTGTAAAAAGGCAGAACTGCCCTGGTGGCCCAGATGGTAAAGAATCTGCCTGCAATGCAGGAGACCGGGGTTCGATCCCTGAGTTGGGAAGATCCCCTGGAGAAGGGAGGGGGAGTATGTGTTAGCTGTTGATCTCATCTGTAAAAAAGAAATAACATTGTTTCCCCTGCAGAATTATTGTGAGGACTAGAAGTAATGAATGTTGAAATAAAGTGTCGATAGGGCAACAGTTTATACAATATATGCAATATATGTTATTATTAAAGCAGTTTTATTTTAATCTCATTTGAGATTAACCAGTCTCATTTTTCAAATTTTTTTTTTAAACAAATTAAAAAACAAAGCAAAACAATAACCTCCTGCTCCAAATCCTATGTCTCTGTAGCAAAATCTTATGTGGGTGAATGCATATATATACCAGTTAAAAACTGGGGGGTGGGGACCCCAGGCTGCTCCTAAGGCCCTTGCTTGGAACCCTCCAAATTCCTCCAAGTGCATCACGGAATTCACCGAGCTGGTCCAAGGCCCCTTTTACAACTGCAGGACTGGGTACCAGTCATGATTTACTGAGAAACCCAGTTCTCTTCTTAAGCATCTCTCTTAAGTCAGTGAAGCTGTTTTTCCTCAGAGCAGGGTGAAAAACCATTGTTATATGATTAAGATCTCTCTGATCCCAAGAAAAATACTTAACCTGTCTTTTTGTTTTTCCCTTTTTCCCCCTCACTTCGCTCAAATCTCTATTCTCATCCTGTCTTACTTCCTTTACTAATTAGCTCTGGAAGGAGATAACTCACATAGTGAAAAAATTTAGAAGCTCAAATTAAAAAAAAAAAAAAAATTCTAGCCAACATGGATATGCGCGATTCACAGTTGCTTTAAACCCACAGAAATTTGTTTGTGCAAATTAATAACAACTTTTAATAAACAGACTTCACTGTCCACAGCTAAAAATATTCCAGTCATGCTTTAGTTGAAAAGAAAGATATGATAGGAATCTATCTCCATGGCAACAGTACTTTTTGGAGGACTTTCTACAACAATGATCTGTGACAGATTTTGAAGATTTTTTTTGGGGGGGGGGGATGCATTGTGTTTCATAACTAGCTAGGGAGGTGAGAGGAAAGAACTAGAAAGGACACAAGGCTGAGTCTGTGGATTTTGAATTATCTGCTGCATGAGCCTCACCTTAATTACATTCAGTGGTAAACATAAGGGTGCTTGGATGATAAAAATGAAAGACTTTAGAAAGGTAAATCCCATTTCACCATATGTAAGCTTCCAAACTGTGTGGATTATTCTCTGCCTGAATAGGAGGCCACGTGCAAGAGCTTGATAAGAATAATAAAGATTTACAGTTATTTAGAATTCATCCTGAGCCAAAACAAGGTTCCTTGGGTCATCTTGCAAGCCAAAGGGAGACTACAAATTAAATTAGTCTCAGCTAAAAAGATGCTGCTGTATAAATGGCAAGTTACATTAGAAATTGTGTTGCTCAGTTTCACTGTGAAGGAGACCTTAAAAAGCCATAACGTAAGGTGCCCTTCACAGCCCTCAAGACTCTAGAGAGGAGTCATGTAGAGTTAAAGGAACTAACTTTATGCCACCAAGCTCTTCACCAGCAAACCTTGGACGAAGTCTGGGACTCAAAGTAAAGGAGGAAACTTTGATGGTAAGTAAGCACTGATCTGGAGAAGGAAATGGCAACCCACTCCAGTATTCTTGCCTGGAAAATCCCATGGATGAGGAGCCTGATAGGCTACAGTCCATGGGGTCACAAAGAGTCAGACACGACTGAGCAACTTCACTTACTTACTTACTTAAGCACTGATTAGAAGAGACCAGGGCCCAGATTTTCATTTTAGAACATAAATACAAATTCAATGTGACTTAAGTCACCCCCTTTATTCTTACTGTTTTCTGATTTTGAAAGGGAAGGCCACTCATTGTCAAAAATGTCAAGATGTTCAAAAGAGTATAAGATGGAAAAATCACCCACTATCACCAGTCAGAAGGGATGTCGAACTGATTTTGACACTTGTCTGAGGAATCAGAGTCAGGTTTTAGAGAAGGACAAAAGGTCAGGCTGCCAACCCTTTGATTTCCAGATGAGGGTGGTGTTCAGGCAGATGAGTCTGTGCTGAGTCCACATAGTCAACTGCACCCCAGTTTACAGCCTGCTCACCAGAATATTCTGCCCAACATCACCCAGCTTGGAATAGAAGTGCACAGAGAACAGACTTATGGACACCGGGTAGGGGAAAGAGAGGGTGGGACCAATGGCGAGAGTAGCACTGAAATGTACACGACCACGTGTAAAGTAGATGGCTAGTGGGGAGCTGATGCATAGCACAGGGGGCTCAGCTTGGTGCTCTGTGATGACTTGGGTGGGATGCGGGGGTGGGAGGGAGGTTCAAGAGTGGAGATGTATATACACAAACAGACGATTCAGCATGTGAACAGTATGAAAAGGCAAAAAGATATGACACTGAAATATAAGCTCCCCAGGTCGGTGAGTACCCAATGTGCTACTGGGAAAGACTGGAGAAATAATTCCAGCAAGAATGAAGAGACAGAGCCAAAGTGAAAACAATGCCCAGTTGTGGATGTGACCAGAAATGGAAGTAAAGTCCAATGCTGTAAAGAGCAATATTGCATAGGAACCTGGAATGTTAGGTCCCAGAATCAAATTAATTAGAAATGGTCAAACAGGAGATGGCAAGAGTTAACGTCGACATTTTAGGAGTCAGTGAACTAAAATGGACTGGATTGGGTGAATTTAAAACAGATGACCATTATATCTACTACTCTGGGCATCATATCTACTCCTTAGAAGAAATGGAGTAGCCCTCATAGTAAAAAAAAAAAAAGAGTCCAGAATGCAGTGCTTGGATGCAATCTTAAAAATGACAGAAGGATCTCCGTTCATTTCCAAGGCAAACCATTCAATATCACAGTAATCCGAGTCTATGCTCCAACCAGTAATGCTGAAGAAGCTGAAGTTGAATGGTTCTATGAAGACCTACAAGACCTTCTAGAACTAACACCCAAAAAAGATGTCCTTTTCATCATAGAGGACTGGAATGCAAAAGCAGGAAGTCAAGAGATACCTGGAGTAACAGCCAAATTTGGCCTTGGAGTACAGAATGAAGCAGGGCAAAAGCTAACAGAGTATTGCCAAGAGAATGCACTGGTCATAGCAAACATCCTCTTCCAACAGCACAAGAGAAGACCCTACACATGGACATCACCAGAAGGGTAATACCAAGATCAGATTGATCATATTCTGTACAACCAAAGATGGAGAAGCTCTATATAGTCAGCAAAAATTAGACCAGAAACTAACTGTGGCTCACATCATGAACTCCTTATTGCCAAATTTAGACTTAACTTGAAGAAAATAGGAAAAACCACTAGATCATTCAAGTATGACCTAAATCAAATCCCTTAAGATTATACAGTGGACGTGAGAAGTAGATTCAAGGGATTAGAACTGATAGAGTCCTGAAAAACTATGAATGGAGGTTCATGACATTGTACAGGAGGCAGTGATCAACACCATCTCCAAGAAAAACAAATGCAAAAAGGCAAAATGGTTGTCGGAGGAGGCCTTACAGTAGCTGAGAAAAGATGAGAAGCTAAATGCAAAGGAGAAAAGGAAAGATATACCCATCTGCATGCAGAGTTCCAAAGAATAACAAGGAGAGATAAGAAAGCATTCCTCAGTGATCAATGCAAAAAAATAGAGGAAAACAACAGAATGGGAAAGACTAGAGATCTCTTCAAGAAAATTAGTGATACCAAGGGAACATTTCATGCAAAGATGGGCTCAGTAAAGGACAGAAATGGTATGGACCTAACAGAAGCAGAAGATATTAAGAAGAGGTGGCAAGAGTACACAGAAGAACTGTACAAGAAAGACCTTCACGACCCAGATCATCACGATGGTGTGATCACTCACCTAGAGCCAGACATCCTGCAATGTGAAGTCAAGTGGGCCTTAGGAAGCATCACTATGAAGAGGAGCTAAGATGGTGGAGGAATAGGATGGGGAGACCACTTTCTCCCCTACAAATTCATCGAAAGAACATTTGAATGCTGAGCAAACTTCACAAAACAACTTCTGACCGCTAGCAGAAGACATCAGATGCCCAGAAAAGCAGCCCATCATCTTCGAAAGGAGGTAGGACAAAATATAAAAGATAAAAAGAGAGACAAAAGAGATAGGGACGAAGATCCATCCTGGGAAGGGAGTTGTAACAGAGGAAGTTTCCAAACACCAGGAAACCTTCTCACTGGCGGGTCTGGGGGAAGTTTTCGAATCTTGGGGGGCAACCTAACTGGGAGGAAAAAGACATGAAACCCACAGATTACATGCCTAAAAGCAACTCCCAGCAGAAAAGTACCCCAGACACCCGCATCTGCCACCAGCAAGTTGGGGCGGAAAGGAGAGGAGCGGGCAGCATTGCCTCGGGTAAGGACCGGCCCGAATGCCCTGAGGGCAATCGGAGGGAGCTAACGTGAGATAGCAACTTAAACTGTGGGATAGCAAGAGAGAGAGAGAAAATTAACCAGCCCGACCATACTGCGGGCCCACTCGCAGAACAAAGGAAGAACTGAGCGAGCCCAGAGAAGAGCTCGCCGGCAGCGGACCGGCCCATCCCCCGCCGGGGGCAGGAGGCAGGGGGGAGGGGAAAGGGGCAAATGCGGCACCAGAGATGGCATCCCCCCAAAAAGCAAACAGGCTTCCAGTCTCTAACCAAAGACTTCTGAGATTCTGGATGGTTGACATCCGCCAGGAGGGTCGCGGCTAGAGGCCAGCTCCCGAGAACAGACACAAGGCGCACACACCTGACTGGTGCGCAGAAACTGAGTCTGGGACTGCGGAGGGGAGAAGGCGCACCACACCCGGGGAGAATGCGCCCGTCAAGCTCCTGGTTGCCTGAGCTGCACGGGCCGGGAAGTCACAAAACGCAGGCCCAGCCGAGTACATGGTTTTGTGGAGTACATGAAAACTGGAACCACACGCAACGCAGGGCCTGCTCCATATAGAGCAGCCAGGAGCCTGAGCAGTGTAGATGGGGAGAGCACACACCCGTGAGCGGGGCAAACCCAGTGTGGCCGGAACACTGCGAGTGCTCCCCACACACAGCGATATCTGTCTGCAGCACCCCTCCCTCCCTGCAGCAGGACTGAACTAGCGAACCTAAACAAGAGACCACCTCCACCCGCCTGGGTCAGGGCAGAAATGAGACACTGAAGAGACCGGCAAACAGAAGCCAAATAAACAAAGGGAACCGCATCAGAAGGGACCGGTGCAACAGATTAAAATCCCTGTAGGTAACACCAACTACACCGGAAGGGGCCTATAGATATCGAGAAGTGTAAGCTGGAACGAGGAGCTATCTGAAACTGAACTGAACCCACACTGACTGCAACAGCTCCAGAGAAATTCCTAGATATATTTTTACTGTTTTTTTAATTAAAAAATTTTTTTTCTTTTCTTTTTAAAATTTTTTTCTTTTATATTCTTTTAAAATTCCCTATTACTCCTCCATTACTCCTTAGCTTTCATTTTCATATATTTTTACTATTTCTTTTATTAGAAAAAAAATTTTTTTTCTTTTTTTATTTTTTTTTCTTATTTTCTTTTAAAGTCCTGTATTACTCCTTAATTTTCATTTTCATTTCACTATAACCTTGCAAAAAAAAAAGAAGAGGCTCTATTTTTAAACTGAACTTCATATATATTTCTAAAATTTTTTGTTTTTGTTTTTGTTTTTAATATTGCATTTTTAAGAGTCTAACCTCTACTCTAGATTTTTAATCTTTGTTTTTCAGTATTTGATATCAATATTGGACATTTAAGAATCCAATATTCAGTACCCATTTTTACTCAGGAGTGTGTTGATTACTCTCTCCCACTTTTGACTCTCCGTTTTCTCCCTCAGATCACCTCTATTTCCTCCCTCCCCCTTCTCTTTCCAATCCAATTCTGTGAATCTCTGTGGGTGTCTGGGCTACGGAGAACACTTCGGGAACAGAGAACTGCGTAGATCTGTCTCTCTCCTCTTGAGTCCCCCCTTTTCTCCTCCTGCTCATCTCTATCTCCCTCCTCCCTCTCCTCTTCTTCATGTAACTCTGTGAACCTCTCTGGGTGTCCCTCACGGTGGAGAATCTTTTCACCGTTAACCTAGAAGTTTTATTATCAGTGCTGTATAGTTGGAGAAGTCTTGAGACTACTGGAAGAATAAGACTGAAATCCAGAGGCAGGGGACTTAAGCCCAAAACCTGAGAACACCAGAAAACTCCTGACTACACGGAACATTAAGTAATAAGAGACCATCCAAAAGCCTCCATACCTACACTGAAACCAACCACCACCCAAGAACCAATAAGTTCCAGAGCAAGACATACCAAGCAAATTCTCCAGCAATACAGGAACATAGCCCTGAACATCAACATACAGGCTGCCCAAAGTCACACCTAACACATAGACCCATGTCAAAACTCACTACTGGGCACTCCATTGCACTCCAGAGAGAAGAAATCCAGTTCCACACACCAGAACACCGATGCAAGCTTCCCTAACCGGGAAACCTTGACAAGCCAATCATCCAACCCCACCCACTGGGTGAAACCTCCGCATTAAAAAGGGACCACAGACCATCAGAATACAGAAAGCCCACTCCAGACACAGCAATCTAAACAAGATGAAAAGGCAAAGAAATACCCAACAGGTAAAGGAACATGAAAAATGCCCACCAAGTCAAACAAAAGAGGAGGAGATAGGGAATCTACCTGAAAAAGAATTTAGAATAATGATAATAAAGATGATCCAAAATCTTGAAAACAAGATGGAGTTACAGATAAATAGCCTGGAGACAAAGATTGAGAAGATGCAAGAAATGTTTAATAAGGACCTAAAAGAAATAAAAGAGTCAATTAAAAATGAATAATGCAATAAATGAGATAAAAAACACTCTGGAGGGAACCAACAGTAGAATAACAGAGACAGAAGATAGGATAAGTGAGGTAGAAGATAAAATGGTGGAAATAAGTGAGGCAGAGAGGAAAAAAGAAAAAAGGATCAAAAGAAGTGAGGACAACCTCAGGGACCTCTGGGACAATGTGAAACGCCCCAACATTCGAATCATAGGAGTCCCAGAAGAAGAAGACAAAAAGAAAGGCCATGAGAAAATACTTGAAGAGATAATAGCTGAAAACTTCCCTAAAATGGGGAAGGAAATAGTTACAAAGGTCCAAGAAACCCAGAGAGTCCCAAACAGGATAAACCCAAAGTGAAACACCCCAAGACACATATTAATCAAATTAACAAATATCAACCACAAAGAATAAATATTAAAAGCAGCAAGGGAGAAACAACAAATAACACACAAAGGGATTCCCATAAGGATAACAGCTGATCTATCAATAGAAACCCTTCAAGCCAGAAGGGAATGGCAGGACATACTTAAAGTAATGAAAGAGAATAACCTACAACCTAGATTACTGTACCCAGCAAGGATCTCATTCAGATATGAAGGAGAATTCAAAAGCTTTACAGACAAGCAAAAGCTGAGAGAATTCAGCACCACCAAACCAGCTCTTCAACAAATGCTAAAGGATCTTCTCTAGACAGGAAACACAGAAAGGTTGTATAAACGTGAACCCAAAACAACAAAGTAAATGGCAGTGGGACCATACCTATCAATAATTCCTTAAATGTAAATGGGTTGAATGCCCCAACCAAAAGACAAAGACTGGCTGAATGGATACAAAAACAAGACCCCTATATATGCTGTCTACAAGAGATCCACCTCAAAACAAGGGACACACACAGACTGAAAGTGAGGGGCTGGAAAAAAATATTTCACACAAACGGAGACCAAAAGAAAGCAGGAGTTGCAATACTCATATCAGATAAAACAGACTTTAAAATAAAGGCTGTGAAAAGAGACAAAGAAGGACACTACATAATGATCAAAGGGTCAATCCAAGAAGAAGATATAACAATTATAAATATATATGCACCCAACATAGGAGCACCGCAATATGTAAGGCAAACGCTAATGAGTATGAAAGAGGAAACTAATAGTAACACAATAATAGTGGGAGACTTTAATACCCCACTCACAACTATGGATAGATCAACTAAACAGAAAATTAACAAGGAAACACAAACTTTAAATGACACAATTGACCAGCTAGACCTAATTGATATCTATAGGACATTTCACCCCAAAACAATCAACTTCACCTTTTTCTCAAGTGCACATGGAACCTTCTCCAGAATAGATCACATCCTGGGCCATAAATCTGGTCTTGGAAAATTCAAAAAAATTGAAATCATTCCAGTCATCTTTTCTGACCACAGTGCAGTAAGATTAGATCTCAATTACAGAAAAAAAATTGTTAAAAATTCAAACATATGGAGGCTAAATAACACGCTTCTGAATAACCAACAAATCATAGAAGAAATCAAAAAAGAAATCAAAATATGCATAGAAATGAATGAAAATGAAAACACAACAACCCAAAACCTATGGGACACTGTAAAAGCAGTGCTAAGGGGAAGGTTCATAGCAATACAGGCTTACCTCAAGAAACAAGAAAAAGTCAAATAAATAACCTAACTCTACACCTAAAGCAATTAGAGAAGGAAGAAATGAAGAACCCCAGGGTTAGCAGAAGGAAAGAAATCTTAAAAATTAAGGCAGAAATAAATGCAAAAGAAACTAAAGAGACCATAGCAAAAATCAACAAAGCTAAAAGTCGGTTTTTTGAAAAAATAAACAAAATTGACAAACTGTTAGCAAGACTCATTAAGAAACAAAGGGAGAAGAACCAAATTAACAAAATTAGAAATGAAGATGGAGGGATCACAACAGACAACACTGAAATACAAAGGATCATAAGAGACTACTACCGGCAGCTCTATGCCAATAAAATGGACAACTTGGAAGAAATGAACAAATTCTTAGAAAAGTATAACTTTCCAAAACTGAACCAGAAAAAATAGAAGATCTTAACAGACCCATCACAAGCAAGGAAACCGAAACTGTCATCAGAAATCTTCCAGGAAACAAAAGCCTAGGACCAGATGGCTTCACAGCTGAATTCTACCAAAAATTTAGAGAAGAGCTAACACCTATCTTACTCAAACTTTTCAAGAAAATTTCAGAAGAAGGTAAACTTCCAAACTCATTCTATGAGGCCACCATCACCCTAATTCCAAAACCAGGCAAAGATGCCACAAAAAAAGAAAACTACAGGCCAATATCACTGATGAACATAGATGCAAAAATCCTTAACAAAATTCTAGCAAACAGAGTCCAACAACATATTTAAACAAATCATACATCATGACACAGTGGGCTTTATCCCAGGAATGCAAGGATTCTTTAATATCCACAAATCAATCAATGTAATACACCACATTAACAAATTGAAAGATAAAAACCATATGATTATCTCAATAGATGCAGAGAAAGCCTTTGACAAAATTCAACATCCATTTATGATTAAAACTCTCCAAAAAGCAGGAATAGAAGGAACATACCTCAACATAATAAAAGCTATATACGACAAACCCACAGCAAGCATTACCCTCAATGGTGAAAAACTGAAAGCATTTCCCCTGAAATCAGGAACAAGACAGAGGTGCCCACTCTCACCACTACTATTCCACATAGTTTTGGAAGTTTTGGCCACAGCAATCAGAGCAGAAAAAGAAGTAAAAGGAATCCAGATAGGAAAAGAAGGAGTGAAACTCTCGCTATTTGCAGATGACATGATCCTCTATATAGAAAACCCTAAAGACTCTACCAGAAAATTACTAGAGCTAATCAACGAATATAGTAAAGTTGCAGGATATAAAATTAACACACAGAAATCCCTTGCATTCCTATACACTAACAATGAGAAAACAGAAAGAGAAATTAAGGAAACAATACCATTCACCATTGAAACAGAAAGAATAAAATACTTAGGAGTATATCTACCTGAAGAAACAAAAGACCTATACATAGAAAACTATAAAACACTGATGAAAGAAATCAAAGAGGACACAAACAGATGGAGAAATATACCGTGTTCATGGATTGGAAGAATCAATATTGTCAAAATGGCTATTCTACCCAAAGCAATCTATAGATTCAATGCAATCCCTATTAAGCTACCAACGGTATTTTTCACAGAACTAGAACAAAAATTTCACAATTTGTATGGAAATACAAAAAACCTCGAATAGCCAAAGTAATCTTGAGAAAGAAGAATGGAACTGGAGGAATCAACCTGCCTGACTTCAGACTCTACTACAAAGCCACAGTCATCAAGACAGTATGGTACTGGCACAAAGACAGAAATATAGATCAATGGAACAGAATAGAAAGCCCAGAGATAAGTCCACGTACCTATGGACACCTTATCTTTGACAAAGGAGGCAAGGATATACAATGGAAAAAAGACAACCTCTTTAACAAGTGGTGCTGGGAAAACTGGTCAACCACTTGTAAAAGAATGAAACTAGAACACTTTCTAACACCATACACACACAAAAAAACTCAAAATGGATTAAAGATCTAAATGTGAGACCAGAAACTATAAAACTCCTAGAGGAGAACATAGGCAAAACACTCTCCGACATAAATCACAGCAGGATCCTCTATGACCCACCTCCCAGAATATTGGGAAAAAAAGCAAAAATAAACAAATGGGATCTAATGAAACTTAAAAGCTTTTGCACAACAAAGGAAACTATAAGCAAGGTGAAAACACAGCCGTCAGATTGGGAGAAAATAATAGCAAATGAAGCAACAGACAAAGGATTAATCTCAAAAATATACAAGCAACTCCTGCAGCTCAATTCCAGAAAAATAAATGACCCAATCAAAAAATGGGCCAAAGAACTAAACAGACATTTCTCCAAAGAAGACATACAGATGGCTAACAAACACATGAAAAGATGCTCAACATCACTCATTATCAGAGAAATGCAAATCAAAACCACAATGAGGTACCATTACACGCCAGTCAGGATGGCTGCTATCCAAAAGTCTACAAGCAATAAATGCTGGAGAGGGTGTGGAGAAAAGGGAACCCTCTTACACTGTTGGTGGGAATGTAAACTAGTATAGCCGCTATGGAGAACAGTGTGGATATTTCTTAAAAAACTGGAAAGAGAACTGCCATATGACCCAGCAATCCCACTCCTGGGCATACACACCGAGGCAACCAGATCTGAAAGAGACACGTGCACCCCAATGTTCATCGCGGCACTGTTTATAATAGCCAGGACATGGAAGCAACCTAGATGCCCATCAGCAGACGAATGGATAAGGAAGCTGTGGTGCATATATACCATGGAATATTACTCAG
Organism: Cervus canadensis; assembly: GCF_019320065.1. Lineage (NCBI taxonomy): Eukaryota > Metazoa > Chordata > Mammalia > Artiodactyla > Cervidae > Cervus > Cervus canadensis. The sequence continues at coordinate 26,580,458 of NC_057411.1, read as the reverse complement.
CCATTAAAAAGAATTCATTTGAATCAGTTCTAATGAGATGGATGAAACTGGAGCCCATTATACAGAGTGAAGTAAGCCAGAAAGATAAAGACCAATACAGTATACTAACGCATATATATGGAATTTAGAAAGATGGTAACAATAACCCTATATGCAAAACAGAAAAAGAGACACAGATGTACAGAACAGATTTTTGGACTCTGAGGGAGAAGGCGAGGGAGGGTTGTTTTGAGAGAATGGCATCTAAACATGTATATATCTATGGTGAAACAGATCACCAGACCAGGTTGGATGCATGAGACAAGTGCTCGGGGCTGGTGCACTGGGAAGACCTAGAGGGACCGGGTGGAGAGTGAGGTGAGAGGGGGGATCTGAATGGGGAATACATGTAAATCCATGGCTGATTCATGTCAATGTATGGCAAAAAACACTGCAATATTGTAAAGTAATTAACCTCCAACTAATAAAAATAAATGGAAAAAAAAAGAAAAAAAGAAAGCATCAGTACGAACAAAGCTAGTGGAAGTGACGGAATTCCAGTTGAGCTGTTTCAAATCCTGAAAGATGATGCTGTGAAAGTGCTACACTCAACATGCCAGCAAATCTGGAAAACACAACAATGGCCACAGGCCTGGAAAAGGACAGTTTTCATTCCAATCCCAAGGAAAGGCAGATCCAAAGAATATTCAAACTACCGCACAATTGTACTCATCTCATACACAAGCAAAGTAATGCTCAAAATTCTCCAAGACAGACCTCAACAGTACTCGAACCATGAAATTCCAGATTTTCAAGCTGGATTTAGAAAAGGCAGAGGAACCAGAGATCAAATTGCCAACATCTGTTGCATCATCAAAAAAGCTAGAGAGTTCCAGAAAAACATCCACTTCTGCATTGTTGACTACACCAATAGTCAGCTTTGACTGTGTGGATCAGAATAAGCTGTGGAAAATTCCTTAAGACATGGGAATACCAGACCACCTGACCTGCCTCCTGAGAAATCTGTATGCAGGTCAAGAAACAACAGTTAGAATCGGACATGGAACAATGGACTGGTTGAAAATTGGGAAAGGAGTACAGCAAGGCTGTATATTGTCACTCTGCTTATTTAACTTACATGCATGGTACATCATGCGACATGCCGGGCTGTATGAAGCACAAGCTGGAATCAAGATTGCAGGGAGAAATACCAATAACCTCAGATATGCAGATGACACCACCCTTATGGCAGAAAGTGAAGAACTAAAGAGTTTCTTGATGAAAGTGAAAGACAAGAGTGAAAAAGTTGACTTAAAACTCAACATTTAGAAAACCAAGATCACGGCATCTGGTCCCATCACTTCATGACAAATAGATGGGGAAACAATGGAAACAGTGACAGATTATTTTTGCAGGTCCAAAATCACTGCAGATGGTGACTGCAGTCATGAAATTAAAAGACACTTGCTCCTTGGAAGAAAAGCTGTGACCAACCTAGGCAGGATATTAAAAAGCAGAGACATTACTTTGCCAACAAAGGTCCATCTCATCAAAACTATGGTTTTTCCAGTAGTCATGTATGGATGTGAAAGTTGGAATATAAAGAAAGGCGAGCACTAAAGAATTGATGCTTTAAACTGTGGTGTTGGAGAAGACTCTTGAGAGTTGCTTGGACTGCAAGGAGATCCAACCAATCAATTTTTTTTTTTTTTATTAGTTGGAGGCTAATTACCTCACAACATTTCAGTGGGTTTTGTCATACATTGATATGAATCAGCCATAGATTTACACGTATTCCCCATCCCGATCCCCCCTCCCACCTCCCTCTCCACCCGATTCCTCTGGGTCTTCCCAGTGCACCAGCCCCGAGCACTTGTCTCATGCATCCCACCTGGGCTGGTGATCTGTTTCACCATAGATAGTACACATGCTGTTCTTTCGAAACATCCCACCCTCACCTTCTCCCACAGAGTTCAAAAGTCTGTTCTGTACTTCTGTGTCTCTTTTTCTGTTTTGCATATAGGGTTATCGTTACCATCTTTCTAAATTCCATATATATGTATTAGTATGCTGTAATGTTCTTTATCTTTCTGGCTTACTTCACTCTGTATAAGGGGCTCCAGTTTCATCCATCTCATTAGGACTGGTTCAAATGAATTCTTTTTAACAGCTGGGTAATATTCCATGGTGTATATGTACCACAGCTTCCTTATCCATTCATCTGCTGATGGGCATCTAGGTTGCTTCCATGTCCTGGCTATTATAAACAGTGCTGTGATGAACATTGGGGTGCACGTGTCTCTTTCAGATCCCAACCAGTCAATTTTGAAGGAAATCAGTCCTGAATATTCGTTGGAAGGACTGATGCTGAAGCTGAAACTCCAATACTTCAGCCACCTGAGGCAAAGAACCAACTCATTGGAAAAGATTTTGATGCTGGGGAAGATTGAAGACGGGAGGAGAAGGGGACGACAGAGGATGAGATGGTTGGATGGCATCACTGACGTGGTGGACATGAGTTTGAGTAGATTCTGAGTTGGTGATGGAGAGGGAAGCCTGGTGTGCTATAGCCCATGGGGTGTCAAAGAGTCAGACATGAGTGAGTGATCGAACTGAACTGAACTGATAGCTGATTCATGTTGTTGCACAGAGAAACTAATACAACATTGTAAAGCAATTAACTCTAATTAAAATAAAATCACTCTGCCTATTGTGTTCAATTATATTTTCTAACTATTCCAGGGAAACCATTAAATCCTCCAATCCTCAAGATTTCTCAGAGAGCAACAGCTTATGGAAAGGAAACACACATTCTGAGCTACAGACAAAGCCCAGATTGTTCTAGTGGTAGTGACCTAAACGTATCTTATAACTTGGACCATCTTTATAAAAATGTTAATTAACAATAAGCCTGGGTAAGAAAAGCTATTCTCATCAAAATTACTTTAACTTCTTTTCCTCTAGCCATGTGCTTTTGATCTCCCTATTTTCATATTCGAGTGGGAGGAACAGTAAATTGGACTTTAATCCCAATTACTTATCCTGAAAGATGCTACTAGAGCATCTTTGAGTAATTAGGGAGCATCTCAGAACCCATAAACCCAGGGACATTTTCAGATGCTCACATTCTTAGGAACTCATTTTTGGAAGCTCCTTTCTTTCCCATACCAGATATATTAAAATATATCCACTTTGCAAATGATGTATTTTGGGCTATAAAACTGATTTTAAAAGTTTTTATAAAGTTGAGTGTTATTAAGAACTGATGGTCTTATGATATAAACTTTATACTATTTATAGGACAGTGAGGTGTGTATGACATGTTGGCATATGAATGGGTTTCTTTGAGTTGGCATAGTAAATTGGATGACTTGAGATATTATAAATATATTATCTCATAGTTGCTGAGGCCAGAAGTTCAAAATGTGTTTCATTGGGTTAAAGTCAAGGTGTTGGCAAGGTCATGCTCCCTTTGTAGACTCCAGGGAAAAGTCCACTCTTTGCTACTTGGAGCTTTTGTAGGCTGCCAGCATTCCTTGGCTTGTGGTTGTGTTACTCTAATCACTATCCTCACTTTCACCTGTTTTCTTCTATGGGTGTATTTTTTTTAAATATGGAACACTTAAAATCTTTATTGAATTTGTTATAATACTACTTCTCTATTTTTTTTTTTTTTTTTTGCTTTGAGACATGGGATTTTGGAAAGTGAAGTCTTAACCACTGGACCCAGGAAAGCCCTTGGGTATATACTCTTCCATCTCTTTCTTAGAAGGACAAGAGTGATGGCATTTAAGGCCCATTCAGATAATATAGGAATATACCTGCATCTCAAAACCCTTAAGTTAGTCATATCAACAAAGACCCTTTTTTGAAATAAGCTAACATCTATAGACTTCTAGAGAGTAGGATTTGATATGTCAGAGGCTACTATTCAGCCCACTACAGTACAATATTAAGTTCTGTGGTTATTCAACTAAATTTTGTCCATTTTGATTTAGTAAGATTTTTATTTCTCTGTGTTGGTACCAATATATTTTTCCCAGTCTTAAAACTTCTTGTGGACCCTTCAGAAGCTTCTAGCTCTGGTCACATTGCTCATCCTGGATAAAAGTTCAGGAGGGAGACTTTGTCCTATCTATAGCCAGATTGACAAGACTCCTCTCATTGCCTCTGTAATTGGAGAAAGCATTTTTCTAAAAGGCATTTTAGACTCGAAAAGTTCAGTTTTCATCCAATCTCAAAGAAGGGCAATGCTAAAGAATATTCATACTACAGCACAACTGCACTGATTTCACATGCTAGCAAGGTTATGCTCAAAATCCTTCAAGCTAGGCTTCAGCAGTACATGAATAGAGAAATTCCAAACGTACAAACTGGGTTTTGAAGAGGCAGAGGAACCACAGGTCAAATTGCCAGCATTCGTTGGATCATAGAGAAAGCAAGGGAGTTCCAGAAAAACATCTGCTTCTGTTTTATTGACTACACTAAAGCCTTTGACTGCACAGGTCACAACAAAATGTGGAAAATTCTTAAAGAGATGGGAGTATCAGACCACCTAACTTGCCTCCTGAGAAACCTGTATGCAGGTCAAGAAAGAACAGTTAGAACTGGACAAGGAACAACAGACTGGTTCAAAATAGGGAAATGAGCACAACAAGGCTGTATATTGTCACCCTGTTTATTTAATTTATATGCAAAGTACATCAGTGTGAAATGCCAGGCTGGATGAATGACAAGCTGGAGTCAAGATTGCTGGGAGAAATATCAATAACCTCAGATACGTAGATGATACCACTCTAATGGCAGAAAGTGAAGAGCAACTAAAGAACCTCTTGATGAGGGTGAAAGAGAAAATGAAAAATCTGGTTTGCAATTCAGCATTAAAAAAAAAGTAAGATCATGGCATCCAGTCACATCACTTCATGGCAAATATAAGGGGAAAAAGTGGAAACAGTGACAGATTTTATTTTCTTGGGCTCCAAAATCACTATGTTTGGTAACGATAGTCATGAAATTAAAAGGTGCTTGCTCCTTGGAAGGAAAGTTATGGCAAACCTAGACAGTGTATTAAAAAGCAGAGACATCACTTTGCGATGAAGATCCATATAGTCAAAGCTATGGTTTTCCCAGTAGTCATGTATGGATGTGAGAGCTGGACCATAAGGAAGGTTGAATCCTGAAGAATTAATTCTTTTGAATTGTGGTGTTGGAGAAGACTCTTGAGAGTCCCTTGAACATCAAGGAGATCAAACCAGTCAATCCTAAAGGAAACAACCCTGAATATTTATAGGAAGGACTGATGTTGAGGCTGAAGCTCCAATATTTCAGCCATTTGATGAGAGGAGCTGACTTACTGGAAAAGACCCTGATGCTGGGAAAGATTGAAGACAAAAGGAGAAGGGAGAAGCAGAAGACGAGATGGTTAGATAGCATCACCGACTCAATGGACATGAATTTGAGCAAACTCCAGGAGACAGTGGAGGACAGAGGAGACTGATGTGTTGCAGTCCATGAAGTAGCAAAGTGTTGGACACAACTTAGTGACTAAACAACAACAATTTTGCTGGGAAGCATTGGCAAAGGAGGAGACACCTTTCTACAGAGTCCTTGGATGTCATGTTACTGCAGCAGCAAGTATGAAACCTATAAGGAGTAAAACACTTGATGTCATGTAAAGTCCAGGCAGAGAAGCAGTATAAGTTTAACATGTGAATTTTGAGCAATTGGCTGCATTTGCCAGCTCTCAAGGACTTAATGTTGCTGCTAGGGCCCCTGCTAGGCCCTTTTCAAGAATTAGTTCTAGCATCTCTTCAAATAACCTTCACTTATAGATGAGAAAATAAGTTACAGAGAGGCTGAGTAATTTGCCCAGGTTATCTGGCAAGTGGTTACTACCATCAGAATTTGAGCCTACGTCCATCTAGCTGTGAAATTCTGTTTCTGGAAAGAAAAAGAGTACATAAAACTTACGACAAAGAAGTAAAAAGTGTAGCCTTAAGAACATTGGGTTTAGAACCAGGGCAGGGACTTGATGCCTGTTACTCCAAATTAATCTTTATTTTCATTCTGGCATGTACTTGAACTTCTATGTGTTGTGAGAGAGAGACAGAATAAGTGTGTGTGTATTTATTTGCTGTTAACTAATCATGTAGTGAGGATGCTAGTCTTTTCAAGTAAACTTTTTTTGGTGATATTTAGTCCTTGAATGCCTGGAATTAAAAGAACTTCTTCAGATAGTGTCATTGCCCAGCACTGATGGATTCAATTAATATTGTCCTTATATACAGATGGCCAATAGACACATGAAAAGATGTTCAACATCACAGATTATTAGACAAATGTGAATCAAAATTACAATGAAGTATCACCTCACACCTATCAGAAAGATCATCATCAAAAAGTCTACAAATAAATGGTGGAAAAGGTGTGGAGAAAATATATGCTATTGGTGGGAATGTAAATTGGTACAGCCACTATGAAGAATGGTATGGCAGTTCCTTAAAAAAATAAAAATAGAGCTTCCAAATGATCCTGAAATCCCACTCCTTGGCATATATCTGGAAAAAATAATAATTTGAAAAGATTCAAGCACCTAAATGTTCATAATAACACTATTTACAACATGCAAAACATGGAAGCAGCCCAAATGTCCAACAACAGTTAATGGATAAAGAAGATGAGGTGTATATACATGATGGAATACTACTCAGCCATGAAAAAGAATTAAATAATGCCATTTGCAGCAACATGGATAGACCTAGAGACTATCATATTAAGTGAAACAAGTCAGACAGAGAGACAAATATCACATGATATCACTTATATGTGGAATCTAAAATATAATACAAATGAACTTATTTATAAAATAGAAACAAACTTACAGGCATAGAAAACAAATTTATTGTTACCAAAGGGGAAAGTGGATAAAGGATAAAATAGGAATTTGGGATTAGCAGATATAAACTACTATATATAAAATAAACAGCAAAGTCCTACATTATAGCACAGGGAACTAAATTCAGTATCTCATAATATATCACAAACTAACACAATATTGTACTTCAATTAAAAATTTTTTTTTTTTTTTTTACATCAAGGGTCATTAACACTGTGCCCAGAGTCAATGGACCAGGAAACTCACAAGACATAAAGAATTATTTCCTAAATGTTGATAATTTGCTTAATAATTCTACTTCTGTCTGTATTATTGTTTGTAGATTCATTTATTCAATATTATTATTGGCATTTTAATATTTGCATTTTGAATTTATATTCATTTTAAAACGGATTTCTATCACATCATTGGAAAATCAGTATCACCTACTAGAAGCAGAAGGTAAACAACAAATATTAATGCAGTGAAAAGGAACTATTTCTAACTTCTGACTAGACAGTGTTAGCTCACCAGGGAACCGGTACTGCGCTTGCTTCATTCTTGTTGGAAAGAGAAATTGACCAATGTTAGAGGGATGGTAAACACACATTCTCATTAACCCCAGACTTTCTCCTTGACAGTCTGAGGATTGAATGAGACTTGGAAAGGCAGTAACTTTCTCTCCAGGTGATTCAATGTGATTACGTGAATTCCCTGAGCCCACCTTACTACCTACCATGACTGCCTTCTCTTCTTGTGGTCTAAGGTCTGCAAGTCAGATTTTGTGTTTGTGCTGCGTTGGCATATGAAACTGGGAGGCACTGGATGGTCTAACCACATGCCCTGCCCCCCTGCTCTGTGGAAAAAGTCCCCTGACCAAACAACCCTCCTAATTACAGTGACCAGGCACAGAGCCTGCTTATGCCTCCCTGGAAGGCTTCAGCCTCTAGAATTGTTAAAACGAGCCAGTCACATCTTTTACAGGAACCAGGGGTCACCTTATCCTCTTTCTCCCGCTGAGGCTGCCCCCCACAAGCGCTGCTTGTTCATTCTGTTCCCAAGTGAAATGCTATGGAGGCTGAGGTCTCTTCTCTCCAATCTTAGATGTCATGTGTCCTACTGTCCCCATATTCACAGGGAGAAATCCTTCTCTCACCGCTGGGGTGAAGAGGAGGCGATCATGGCACTCCTCACTTCAGGAAATACTGCCATCCTATAGAATGGTACCAGACAGGTTCTCTTCCTAATCACAGGAGCCCCCTCATCCTGGAAAGAACCAGACCATCCCAGAACAGATGGAATTGTTGCAGATGTCTTTCAGGTAGTAAGCCCTTGAGATGAGAGAAGCTATCTTTTGTCTCCTAAAGAGTTTTCATTTAAGCTCATGAAGAGGACAGCGGGCTTATTTGACACATAACTGATAGGTTCTTGTCTTCAAAGTCTGAAGTGGGGAGACTTTTTTACACCAAATCTCGTCCCTGATGGTTCTGCCAAAGCATCTTTAACTCCTATGATTATATCACTTAGCATTAAAGGCTCTTAGTTTCCAAAGGTGACAGACAAAATACTAAAAGTTGTGTAACATGGTGGCTGAAAACACAGAGTCTGGAAGCTCAAGAATCCGATTACCGAGGTTCAAATACTGACCACTCCTTACTAACAGTACCTTCCTATGGGACTGCAGTGGATCTTAAGTGAGTCACATATAAAGAACTTAGAACAGGACCTGGTACATAGTAAATGTTTAATCAGTGTTAGCTGTTATCATTAGAAAAGAAGCAACTTACTATCCCATCAACACTTGGTCTCAAACTAACTTTTTGAGGTCTCTCAGGAAGTAAGAACCCAAGGAACAAGGACACTAACACACACATTTTGATGAGAATGTGGACATGGGGTACCTTTGCAAATGAGGCTTGTAGCAGAACGATGACTCTGGGTAGCTGGTATGGGAAGAAAGATTATGAAACAGGCAGGAGATAGGAGTGAAAATAAGCCTTACTGTTACTTTTTGGGAGGATGGTTGTGACTCCCCAGTTGTGGGTGCTCTGGAAACACTGTGGGTTGCCAGCGTGAGAGGTGGGTAGGGCAGAGTGCCTTCCCCGAGGCACTAGTGTGTCCCCCCTTGCCTTGAGTTCCTTCTGCACAGATCTTTTCCCATTAGGTTTTAAGCTTCTTTAAGGTGGGAAAGTTCTTTGGAGAAATAGCTTGTACTCATGCTTTGCTTGCCAACACTTGGCTACATGATCCCCACCTAGATGGGAGAAGTCCACCATGGTTAGGTTTTCACTTAGCCAGTACTTAGGAATTAAAAAGGAAAAGGGGGTGGGGTGATATTGGGAGACAATTAGCAGTCATTGCACATTCAGTTAATTCTGGAAAGTTTACTTGACACCTCTGTGTACTTGAGTGCTTCTTATTTTTAACTGAAGTGTGGTTGATGTGGTTGATGTACACAGTAATAATACATGTTACAGGTATACAATATAATGAGTCACAATTTTTAAAGGTTATACTCTATTTATGGGGGGGGGTGGTGGTGGTTCAGTTGTGTCTGATTCTTTGTGATTCCACGGACAGTAGCCCACCAGACTCCTCTGTCCATGGAATTTTCTAGACAAGAATACTGGAGCGGGTTGCCATTTCCTTCTCCAGGGGAGCTGCCCGACCCAGGGATCAAACCTGAATCTCCTGTGTCTCCTGCATTGGCAGGTGGATTCTTTATCACTGTGCCACCTGGGAAGCCCTAATATTGTTTAGTCTCTAAGTCCTGTCCAACTGTTTTGCAACCCCATGGACTGTAGCCTGCCAGGCTTCTCTGTCTATGGAATGTTCCAGGCAAGAATAATATTAGCTATACTCCTCAAGTTGTACAATAAATCTTACAGCTTATTTTATACCTAAGAGTTTGTACCTCTTGATCTTCTATCCACATATCCCCCCTCCCCTCTTCCCTCTTCCCAATGGTAGCCAGTAGTTTGTCCTTTATATCTGTGAGTCTGTTTCCTCTTCATGACGAATATCAGGTGAGGAGGGAGAGGATAAGAACCTCAGGGATGCTCTGCATGCCTGGTTTTCTGGACCAGGTCCTTGGTGAGGGATCTTCATTTTCCTCGGAAGCCACAGGTCTTTGGGAGATTTTTGGCCACAGACCAAATAGCTTGAGAGCATTTTTTTTTCCTACGGAAGAAAAATGCAAAGGGAAGAGGGAGCTGGAATTACGTGTAAAGCATGGTATGTTTTCTTAAAATTAAATGGGCATATTTTGGTTTCTGATGCAGTTCTGCCAAATATAGAAAGCATTTCAGAATTCTCTGTGAGCAATCTTAGCTTGGAATGTTAATGCCGACTTGAGAAATCATTTACAGCACCAATAGACACATAAATGCAAACGAGGCTTTCTAATTCAGGAGTTTTCCATTTTTGAGTCATGAAAAGTTTTTTTAATTAAGCAATTTGGAAGCATTAATCAAGTGATAAACTTTTCCTGTTGTGAATGTTCAAAGTAAGTAGCAATAAAACCAATAGTCCACATTTGTGGACAACTCACGACAGACAGGGTAGGTAGCTGGAGGTTTCAGAGTTGGAATAACTTCTCCTTTCTTTTTCTCCTTGCTTCTTCCATGGGTCATGGCAGTTCAAGGGTAATGCCTTCTGCCTATGTGTTGCCACAAGGACTTCATTTGCACTTTTCTTAGCAATTTCATCACACTTGGGTATGATTGCCCTAATATAGTCTTTAAATGGGAGTGTAATGTTTGAGCTAGGAGAACAGGGAACAGCCGGTTTCACAAGTAATATTCTCATAAAATAGCATATAAAAAACCCAGTATTACACACACACACATACACACACAGCACTAAACTGGCTTTAAAAAATATCCCCAACGTTTCAAGTGTTTTCCTTCTATGATTGAATACAAATAGTTTTGAACTGACAGCACTCTTTAGTCAGTGTTTTTTGATATCTTAGTGTGTTCGTGTGTTTTGAGCTTTATATTACCTTCATTAATGATGATAATTTTTGCCAAATTAGCAGTGGATTTAGTTACTCACTTCTCTTCATCAAGTGAATGATCAAACATGCTGGGTTAAATTGATCTTTTTGTTTTAATAAATTACTGCTCTAAGTATAACCTGGAAAAGTGTCACTATTCATTTCTCAGTATTAAAACAATTTCTATTGATTTTCATTGTTAAGATAATAGTCCCAAGAAGCCTAGGAGTATGCCTTAGCTGAGTCTCTTCTATTTGACTTAGAGGATGGGGTACAGAAACTAGAGCACGTTCACTCACTCTGGTGGGATTTCTACACCGTCCACCTCAAGAGTAGGCTTCAAGGGATGTGATGGTTTATTTTATATGTCAATATGAGTGGGCCCTTGAGTGCCCAGATTAAACATTGTGTCCGGGTGTGTCTGTGAGGGGGTTTCCACATGGGATTAGCATCTGAATTGGTGAACTCGGTAAACTGCAGCCTCCCCTCTCCCCACAATTGTCTGCTGGTGGGTGGGCTGTGCTCCCTCCCTGTTAGATGATTGGCTTGAAGTGACCTAGTCCCAAGTCTACAGGCTCTATGGTAGGGCTAAAGGCGACCTCCAAGAGAACTCACGCCAACAGGCGCCTCCCAGGACTGCTGCTTGCAGTACCCCTGTCCCCAAAGCAACACACTTCTGGCCCACACCTTTAAATATTCAATGGAAGGACTGGTGCTGAAGCTGAAGCTTCAATACTCTGGCCACCTGATGTGAAGAGCTGACTCATTGGGAAAACCCTGGTGCTGAAAGATTGAAGGCAGGAGAAGAAGGGGACGAAAGAGGATGAAATGGTTGGATGACATCGCTGACTCAATGGACTTGAGTTTGAGCAAACTCCGGGAGATAGTGAAGGAAGGGGAAGCCTGGCGTGCTGCAGTCCATGGGGTCACAAAGAGTCAGAAGTGACTGAGCAACTGAGCAATATCAACAATCCTCTACCCCCATATGGGTGAGCCTCATTCATTTCCTGGAGGAACAGAATAGAATAAAAGGTGGAAGAAGCAGAAATTTGCCTTTTTTTTCCCCCTGCTTCGTGGTTGAGGTGGGACATCTCATCTTGGACTGGGATTTTGGACTCTTTTTTCAAAGAGTTTAGTTGGTGTTCCCAAGGTCGCATAGCTTGGATGTATGGAGCTGAAATCACAGTGCACATCATCCCTGGTGGAGGGCCTGTTCTTTTCAACTCCTCCAAGTTGCCTACCAATCTGATAAAACCCCTATGATATAAGATTTGTGAAAGCATTTTGGAAAATATAAAGGAAATATAAAATATTGTAAAAGTATAAAAATAAAAGTAGTAATCTTCACTATTTTTTTGAGTATACAGTATTTTCATTGGTAAGAATAGTTATTTAGATAGTAAAGTATTTTTAGCCTCCAAGAAATACTGATGCTGTCAAGGTGCTCACTGGAAAGAACTATATTGAGGGGATGAAAAAACATATTCCATGCAAATGGAAATCAAAAGAAAACTGGAGTGGCAATACTCATACCAGACAAAATAGACTTTAAAATAGGGAAAGAACTGTATTGCAAAGGATGCCTTTCCACAGAGTAAAACAGTGAAGAGTGAAATTTAGTATGTTTGTTTCTTTTGCCATTTTAAAAAATACATATTTTATATTTTGAAATTGTCACAAGCTTATAGAAAAGTTGCAAGGACAATACTTTTCAGAGAAAAAAGAACTTTTTTTCACTGGATCTTTTGAGAGAAAGTTTTCAAATCAATGCCCTGTCATTCCCTAATATGTTAATGTGTAGTTCCTACGATCATGCTAAGTCACTTCAGTTGTACCAACTCTTTGTGACTCTATGGACTGTAGCCCACCAGGCTCCTCTGTCCCTGGGATCCTCCAGTCAAGAATGCTGGAGTGGGTTGCCATGCCCTTCTCCAGGGGATCTTCCAGACCCAGGGATGGAACTTGCGTCTCTTATGTCTGCTGCATTGGCAGGCACATTCTTTCCCATTAGTGCCACCTGGGGCGCCCTAACAAGGACATTTCCTACGTTACTACAAGACAACTATCAAAATGAGGGAATTGAAATTGATATACGTGCATTGTATAATGTGTGCTTAGTTGCTCAGCTGTGTCTGACTCTCTGTGACCCCATGGACTGCAGCCCGCTAGGCTCCTCTGTCCATGGGGATTCTCCAGGCAAGAATTCTGGAGTGGGTTGCCATTCCCTCCTCTAGAGGATCTTCCCAACCCAGGGATCGAACCCAGGTCTCCCGTGTTGCAGTCAGATTCTTTACTGGCTGAGCCACCAGTAATTCTTGGATCTCATTTCAATTTTTAATTCAGTTTTTGCTCCCATAGCAAAATGATTTGATAATTGATAATTGTATCCTTTTTGGACTTGTCCCCCCTCAAAAAGAGACAGAAAAGCAATCATTATCCAAATAAATTATAAATAACTGCTATTTTTGTGGAAGGATATTTTTGAATTAATTTCTATGGTTAAATACATGCAGAAGGAATAATATATTGATGATTTTAGCTTTCTTTAATTCCTTCTTTAATATTTGTTCACTATTTTGACAGAACTGAAAGCATCCCTACTCACTAGAAGTTTATCCAATTGCAACTCCTGTGAGGACCTTCTTCAGATTATATTTATGTGGACTTCCCTCATGGTGCAATGGTTAAGAGTCCACCTTCCAATGCAGGGGGTGCAGGTTTGATCCCTAGTTGGGGAGCTAAGATCCCATATGCTTCTCAGCCAAAAAACTGAAACATAAAACTGAAGGAACATTTCAACAGATTCAATAAAGGCTATTAAAAAGAAAGAAAGAAAGAAAGAAATTTGTTTAATTAAAAAAAAAAAGCTTATCCTTAAACTGAAGAATTTCCATCTTCTCAGAAGTCTTCTGTTGATGCCATAAAATAGTCTGACCTGGGCCTTACCTCTTAAATTCCTTACTTTCCCGTCTCCCCAACTGGTCATGTGCTCAGTCAGCAGGTTCTTAAACAAACAGACTATTTTGCTGAGCTGTGAGGCAATAGAATAGCCATGCTATCCAGGTGGGCAAATTGCAGGAATGCAGATCTGTTACTTATTATGATGTTTAAGAGTTTAACACCCTTCCACTCATTCCATACAAGTAAACAGAGTGCTACTGGGAAAAAGTATTAATTGTGATTTTTTAATTATAGAAATAATGTATAGTAGTTGTAATTTACTTAGAGAGGAAAAGGAAAACAAGTAGATCAATAGTTAAAATTACTCATTAGACTTAACCTTAGTGAAAAGAAATACATTTGATCTATATATTGCTTTTTTCCATTTAGCAATGTCATTAGCCATTTCCTATATTATTGATACTTTATATAATAGAATTTCACAAAGTTTATTCTAGGAAAATTAGTGGATTAAAATAGACAATGAAATGGTACCCTGTGGTTAGTTTGGTAAAAGCAGCATGTTGTATCTACTTGGTTAAAGCAAGCTGTCTAATTAGGTTTAACTTGATGTTTCCCAAATAATTTGATCACAGGTTTTTTTTTTAATTAAAATTCTATTAGCACTTTGACAAGCATGCTTCTTTCTATAGCTTTATGGCTATAGGGCATTTCATCACATTATTTTGGTTAGGAATTTATTCAAATAAGAATGGTAGAAAATTCAGTCACAGTAGTTTCTCCAGATGAAAGTTTGTTTTTCTCATACAAGATGTGTGGATCTGGAACAGCTGTTCATTGATGTCACAGGAGCTCCTTCTATCTTTCTTTTCCACCATTTAAAAATTCTATCTTCATTATTTTAAAATGGCTGCTGTGTGACTCCAGGTTGTTATATTGTTCAGTTGCTCAGTCATATCTAACTCTTTGCAAATTCATGGACTATAGCACGCCAGGCTTCCCTCTTCATTTCTATCTTCCAGAGTTTGCTCAAACTCATGTCCATTGAGTCAATGATGCCATCCAACCATCTCATCCTCTGTCACCCCATTCTCCTGCCTCTGGGTATTGCACATCTAATCTAGACAAGAAGAAAAAAAGAAAGGAAGAAGGAAGCTAAAAAGGAAGAAGGGTTAACGAGAATGGCAGCCAAATCCATTCCTTAAAAATCAATCATATTTTCTAGAAGTCTTAATGAGTAACTTCTGCTTATGTCTCAGTGGCCAATGCCAGATCATTCAGTCACCCCAAGCTGCAAGCATGTCTTGGAGGTAGATATTTTACTTTTTAGCCTTAGTGTTAGAGAGCGTCAGGGAGAAGGATGTGGTAAATAGCCTTTAGGCAGATCTTTAAAATATTTGCTTCTACCCATTCCTTGGCTACCCAACATCCTGAGAGCCTTTCCTCCTCATCATTGAACACATTCTCCCTCTTACAGTGGTGACCACACCACTGTCTCCTCTAGTTACCAAATCAAGCTCCAAGTTCAGGACCCTTGTGGGATATACAGTCCTCTCCATCAAGTCTAAATGTAGCTCATGCTCTGGTGACCCATAAACCAGAAGACACAAGATCTGTCTTAATATACAAAATACACGAATATGGAGATGGCAAACATAGAGCCATCTCTGACCCACAGGAAGTACCACATCCTACTGGTAAAGAATTGCAAAGCCTATGTGAGCCAGAAAGAACTCTAAGCCCCTCTATCTTTCCCAGTGAGAATCCTTATTATTCATTGTCCTCCTTCCCTCGTGGCTCAGATGGTAAAGAATTGGCCTGCAGTGCAGGAAACCCGGGTTTGATCCCTAGATCAGGAAGATCCCCTGGAGAATGGAATGGCAACCCATTCCAGTATTCTTGCCTGGAAAAAATCCCATGGATAGAGGAGCCTGGTGGTCTACAGTCCATGGAGATGCAAAGAGTTGGATGGGACTGAGCACACACACACACTATTTTCTCTGGGTAAACTCCATGTGTGGAAAATCACAACCAAAGAGCTAGTTCCTAGTAGCAGACATCTGTCCATCCTCTTCCTTTAGCTAATATAGCCTTTGCCTTAAGACAGTAGGGGAAAGGGGCTCTGTTGCTATGCCTGGCATTTTCCATGTGTCCCTGCAGGTCCACAATCTGTCTTCATAACTTTGTGAGTAAATATTTCCCTTGCTCAAGCTCACAGCCCTCCCCTTTACCCCATATTTACCCTACATCCTGGGCACACCTTGGTTAAAATATCCCCTTACTGTTTCTGCATATTTTATTCTTTGCTTTCAAGTACGTGCCCATGTCCAGTCTTAATAATAACAGCAAATGCAACCAGCTTATTAAGTGTGCTAAAGTCGGTGAGCTCACAGACAGAAAGTGGTTTTAGTTTGCCCTGACCACTTCCTTCAGACATTCTGTTTCTGATCTCCCTTTCATACTTTAGATGACATTTTTTACAACTCCCACATATTTTCAGTTGACTTCAGCGCTTAAAAAGTGGTCATTTTTGGTGACTTTGAGTTTCAGATCTTAACAATGCAGAGCAATCAAAACTTCAGTCTCATATCCAATTAAGATCCTCCCTGCTCCCCAGTAATTGAGTAATGACCTTTAGTTTGGGGGTTTCTGTGGGAAAGAAGGACATGGTCTCTTTTTTTTCTGCCCTTTATTCCCTGCACGCTTTTTTACTTCTCCAGGGTGAATGTAAAGAAAGAAAGAATCGAAAGAAAAAAAAGAAGAAGAAGAAGAAGAAGATGCAGGGTGGTACCTGCCCGAAGCTGTGGTGATAGGACTGCTGGTGTTTTCTGTCACTCCCTGACGCAGGCAGGGTTCACCGAGATGACTACTATGACCCCTCAGGTTTACCCCCGATGCCCTAGTATACCTCCCACATTCCCATTCTGGCCCTTCTGTGTGAGGCACATGTATAGCAGCTCATGACTATTTTCCGTCTTCAATACACATGGCATACAATGGTGGAGACGACAGACAAACAGCCATTGTCTCTGACGCACTACGCATGCTCAGTTGCTCAGTTGTATCCAACTCTTTGCCTCTCCATGGGATTTCTCAGGCAAGAATACTGGAGTGAGTTGCCATTTCTTTCTACAGGGGGTCTTCTCAACCCAGAGATTGAACCCTCATCTCTTGTGTCTCCTGCATTGGCAGGTAGATTCTTTACCACTGAGCCACCTAATCCCAGCCACTCTGACCCACAGGAAATACCAGATTCCATTGGCGAAGAATTGCAGACTGTCTGAACCAGAAGGGACTCCACTTCTTGGTTAACAAAGAGCATAGTAACATCTCTCTTTCAGAATTGAGATGAAAATTACAATTGACCTTTGAGGAACATGGAGGTTAGGGGCACCGATCCCCACCTAGTCCAAAATCCATGTATTACTTTACAATTGGCAGTCCATATCCTTGGGTTTGTATTCATACATTCAACCCGCCAGGGGCCATGTAGCACTGTAGTAACTACTATTGGAAAAATATCTGTGTTTGTAGAGCCATGCAGTCCATACCCATGTTGTTCAAGTGTGCACTGTCCATGGATTATCCAAAGAACTTGACACAGTTTCTGCTGGAAATAAGTTCTAATTGGCAGTTATTTTTGTGATGGCTCTTATTATCATCAATAAGATACAGATGAGGGCAACCTCCTCATGAGATTTTTTGAAACCTGGCCTTGCTGGGGGCAATTTACCTACCTTTGTGCACAGATTTCCTTTAGAGGCTTCTTATCACTTAGTCCCACAATAGCTCCCTTCACTCCTCATCACTGAAGCTCAGCTTCTGCCCTGAAATATAGGCTATTGGAAAACACTTTTAAAATTGACTGATTAGGTCATGATATCTCACCCCAACCTGATGTTGTATTTTGTATTTCTCAAAAGAGGATCTGGCCTCTTTTCCTTAACAGCTCCTCTCAATTCAACCAAAGACTGGAGCGCACATCAGCCGTCGCTCAGTTTATTTACATCCATGAGCAGGAACTGTGAAACTTCATCTAGTTATACATCCCAGATCTTTCAATCTAGGGAAGGTACATTCTAGCTGAAACCTAAAGTCATATGTCTTGGAAGTGGACACGTGTGGAGAGGAAGGGTGACTTTTAAGCAGACAGAGAATCCAGCACTGAGAGTTCATATGCTAGCTAAGTGCAGTGCAAGCGAAACACTGAAGTTCATTTAAAAGCTGCAGGTTTTAAAATATTTGGAGAGAAAATTATGCTATTTAGCAAAATACAGTCTAACATTTTCAAGTTATGAAAGCTGATCTCTCTTGGTCCTTCATAAGAAAAACAGCACAGATTGAAGTGTTGGAGGCTGGCAGTCTTCTTGACACCAGGAAGAAATGTGGTGTCAGAGCAATGTGGAAATGGGCAGGGGATGATGAAGCTTAGATTCATTGGTGTGTGTACTTTCTAAGGCCCCAAATCTAATTTTGTATTCATAATTTTGTAACGCTTGTCTTAAAAAGGGTCCTTGAGATACTGTAAGCTTCAGGTTCCTGACAACCTAGTTCTTTCCCAGGAAATGGTGAGGCATGGAGGAAGAGGAGAGGAAAGAATGGTTGCTTGTGGCAAGAATGCAGAAGAAATGTTTGAGAAAGAATGAGGCTAATGTGGGCCCCCTGGTGACTCAGATGATAAAGAATCTGCCTGCAATGCAGGAGACATGGGTTTGATTCCTGGGTTGGGAAGATCCCCTG
Source organism: Cervus canadensis (assembly GCF_019320065.1). Lineage (NCBI taxonomy): Eukaryota > Metazoa > Chordata > Mammalia > Artiodactyla > Cervidae > Cervus > Cervus canadensis. The sequence continues at coordinate 26,561,967 of NC_057411.1, read as the reverse complement.
GAGAAGGGAATGGCAACCAACTCCAGTGTTCTTACCTTGGGAATACCATGGGCAGAGGAGCCTGGTGGGCTAACAGTTCACGGGATCACAAAAGAGTCAGACATGACTGAAATGATTTAACACGTATGCATGAGGCTAATGTGGATATAGGCTGATGGCTAAAACTGCTACATGGAGATGTAGACTCCTTTGGTACTCACACTTTTGGTGGTACTTTGAGAACTTCAAGAAGCAGAGAAACGTCTGTGAGTAAACAGGTACAGGAAAGGGCGTATGGACAGAAGATGGGATGCTGGGGTGGGGATAGGGTGGGAGCGGGACAGGGTGTCAAGCGTTCAGTGGCAGATGGGCACAAAATGTGACTGGGAAAAATTTCAGTCCCCTTCTCCTTCTAAACTTTGGAGACACTAGATTTTTCACCATGTATGAAATAGTTGTCCTACTTCCTTTATTTACTTCTTAAAAGAAGATGATTCTTGCCGGGTGGAGTCCTTTATAGCCATCTGACACTTGGGATGCATCTTTCAGAGCAACAGAGGAGTGAGGATGAAAATCCACATTTACATTCATCAGAGGAGTAGTCCCAGGAGAAATGGTCTGGTGAGATCAACTAAGCCGTGATAAATTGAGGACATTCTTGGTATTAGTCTCTTCAATAGGAGAGGTAACTGGTCCTAGTAGATGGGAATTAACAAAAGATAAGCTGGGAATGAAAGATGAGGACAATTCAAGAAGGACATAAAGTCCTAAAGTTTCCTGCAAAAGAAAACAGTATTTAAACGACAGCTTAAAAAAAAAAAAAGACAGTTTTATTTGACAACCATCTCAAAGCCCATTCCCTGTAGAATTAACTATGCCTTCTGCTTTTCTATTATAACATGCAAATGTGTTTTTCTATTATGTATGCAAATGTGTATTATTACAAATTGTTCATACGTAAATCCCCTGTTCTAGAGAAAGAAGACTGCATCTGTGTGTAACGCTCAATGGCTCAGTCGTGTCCCACTCTTTTTGACCCCACAGACTGTAGCCTGCCAGGCTCCTCTGTCCATGGGATCTCCCAGGCAATAAAACTGAAGTGGGTTGCCATTTCCTCATCCAGAGCATCTTCCCAACCCAGGGATTGAACCTGCATCTCCTGAATCTCCTGCATTAGCGGGTGGATTCTTTACCACTGAACCACCTGGGAAGCTCCCCCAAAAGACATAGATAGTTGCTGAAAGAGTGTGATGCATGTGATAAGCATTTAATACTGAAAAACACTGGAAGATGGATGACTAGAGGTTTATCCACTGCAGGTCTTCGGAGTTCCTAGATCTTCCAGGTCTTTGGAGTTCCTAGATGTTCCAGGTCTACTGAAGCTTTCTCTCTTGTTTCCAACTATGTGTAAGTCAGTACCCAAAAAACCCCACTGTTACACTTGGTAAAGTGAGAGCTCTGGATATAAAATGCTTCTGAAATTGCCCACAAAGTTTTTCTATTTTTGATGAAGAGATGGTACAGAGATTTCAATAGCATTTTCAGTGAAAGTCACTCAGACATGTCCAACTCTTTGAGACCCCATGGACTATACAGTCCATGGAATTCTCCAGGCCTGAATTCTGGAGTGGCTAGCCTTTCCCTTCTCCAGGGGATCTTCCTAACCCAGGGATCGAACCCAGCTCTCCCACATTGCAGGAGGATTCTTTACCCGCTGAGCCAGAAAAGCATTTTTTACATTGTTGAGGAAATCTTTGTCTGGGCTGATTTCCAAGCCTCCTTCCCATCTTCTTGACTCCCTGGAGCTCTGCCCTCCCTGGTCAGGCTTTTCCCTGGAGGGGTTGCAGGGTTTCTGGCATTCCTCTGAAGACAGAGATGGATAAGGTGTGCAGGTTTGTTGATGTTCACTTGGTATTTTTAGTCCATGGTTAGCAAAAGGAGAGACAGCAGCAGAATGGCTTTTGTTGAATATGAAATCTCACATCTCTCCTGTAAAAGTCCCTTTTTTTGGGAGAATCCTTTTTAACTGGCTGCCCCTGCCGCCAGGATTGCTGCCTGAATCCTGGGCCTCACTGTGGCCAGGAAACTTTCTACTCCCTAAAAGGCTTGGTGTGTAGTCTGTCATAAGAATGGGCCTTAAAGACTGTCATGATAAATAATTTAGGTACACGTGTCTCTAAAGGGTGTGGATTTTTGTCCATCTTAGGAAGTCTCTGCTAGAGGACTTCTTAGCTCTGTTTGTTCCCTGGTAGGTTCAGAGTCTAGTGTGGAAAGAAAACTCACCTCCCAAGTCCATTTGCATCCTCATGCAAATAACATGTGGCTGCAAAATTGGTTTAAAGTCTCTTTGGCTAGAGTAAAAAAAAAAGGAAAAACTGGACAGCTACATTGCAAAAGAATCAGATTGGATTAGTTTCTCACACTGTATACAGAGATAAACTCAGATGGACTAAAGACTTAAATGTAACATCTGAAACCATAACATTCCTGGAAAAAAACATCGAAAGATGCTCTTTGACATTATTCTTAACTGTATATCCTTGGCTATGTCTCCTCAGGCAAGGGAAACAAAAGCACGAATAAACAAAAGACTCTATCAAACTAAAAATCTTCTGCTCAACAAAGGAAGATATCATAAAACCAAAAGGTCACCTACCGAATGGGAAAAGTTATTTATAAATAATATATCTGATAAGGAGTTCATATCCAAAATATACAAAGAACTTATGCAACTTAACATTAAAAAAGCCAAACAACCTGATTAAAAAATTCTCAGAGAACCAGAAAAGACATTTTTCCAAAGAAGACATATAGACGTCCAACAAGCCCATTTAAAAAATGCTCAATATCACTTATCATCAGGGAAATGCAAAACACAAATAGACGTCTGTCACAGTGACTATTGTCAAAAGACAACAAGTAACTAGTGTTGGCAAAGATGTGGACAAAAGGGACCCCTCATGCACTGCTAGTGTGAACGTAAGTTGGTGCGGCCACTATGGAAAGCAGTATGGAAGTTCCTCAAAAAATTAAAGACAAAGCTACTATTTGATCCAGCAATTCCAATCCTGGGTATTTATCTGAAGAAAGTGAAAACACTAATTTGAAAAGATGTTTGTACCCCTATGCTCATTGCAGCATTATTTACAATTGCTAAGATATGGTGGCAACTGAAGTGCACATCAATAGATGCATGGATAAAGAAGAAGTGGTATGTATATACAATGGAATATTACTCAGCCACAAAAAATGAGATCATGCTATTTTGACAACATGGATGGACCTAGAGATTATTTTGATTTAGTGAAATAATTCAGACAGAGAAAGATAAATACTGTGTGATTTCACTCTTATGTGAAATCTAAAGAACAAAACAAATGAACAACCGTAACAAAACACAAACAGAGTCAAAAATACAGGGAACAAACAGGTGGTTGCTAGAGAGAAGGGTGGTGGGAGAATGAGAAAAATAAGTGAGGGAGATTAAGAAATACAAAACTACAGTTACAAAATAAATTAGTCACAGGCACAAAATGTACAGTGTGGAAAATATAGTCAATAATGATGTAACATTTTTGAATGGTGACTGATGGTAACTGGAGTATTGTGGCGATCGTTTGGTCATGTATAGAAATACCAGTATACTGCGTGCCAGGAATTAATGTAGTGTTGTAGTCATCTATGCTTCAAAGGCAAACAAACAAACTCTTAGACAAAGTGATTAAACTTGTGGTTACCAGAGGTGTGGGCCTGGGAGAAGGAGAATTAGTGGAAAATGGTCAAAGGATGCAAATTTTCAGTTATAAAATAAATAAGCTCTAAGGATAAAATATATAACATGATCAATTCATTTAACATTGCTCTATATTATATACAAAATTTGTTAACAGGATAAATCCAAAAGTTTTACCACACATAAGTTTTCCTTTTTCTTTAATTTTGTGTCTATATTAGATGATGAATATTCACTTATTGTGGTCATCATTTCAAGATATATGTATGATATATATATATATATATATGTATGACAGATATATGTATTACTATGCTTTATGCCTTAAACTTATACAATATTGTATGTCAATTATATCTCAATAAAACTGGAAGAAAAAATAAAATCAAGATATATGTTCTCTGTTTTTTCTCAACTATGAACAAGTTTCAGAAAATTATTTGTCAATTGTTTGCAGAAACTCTCTAAAGTTATTCCTTTTAATAGGGGGATTAAAATCAGGGATGGGGGTTGAATTTGCTTGGAAGACTAGAAATGAGATATAATAGATGAAAATAAAAACAACGAGGAGAAAAGATATCAGTGGAAATCTTCAAAGATTTAGATGAATACACTTGGTTTGGGGGCATTTGAGTTGCTTCTTCCACTTGGTATTGTGATTAAGGTGCACATATATCTGTCTCAGTTTCTGCTTTCAATCCTTCTTGGGTACACATCCCTAAGTGGAATTTCTAGGTCATATGGTAATTGTATTTTTAAAATTTTTGAGGAACTTACATATTGTTTTCCATAGTGGTTGCACCATTTTGCATTCCCATCTTGTGCCAACAATGTACAAGCCTTCCAAGTTCTCCACATAATTGCCAAAGCTTAAAAAAAAAAATAACTGTACCAATGAGTGTGAAGTGGCATCTCATTATGGTTTTGCTTTGTATTTCCCTAATACAAAAAGATGCTGGGCATCTTTTCTTGTGCTTGTTGGTCATTTTTATATCTTCTTTGGAGAAATGTTGGTTCATGTCTTTCAGCCATTTTTGTAACCAGGCGCTTGCTTTTTGTTTTTCATTTGCTATTAAGTTGTAGGAGTTCTTTACGTGTTCTGGAAACTAACCTCTTATCAGATATGGAAGTATTTTTTTCCATTCCCTGGGCTGCCTTTTCACTGTTGCTTGTGTCCTGCCCAGCTGATTTTGACAAAGGTGCAAAATTCAATGGGAGAAAGAGAGCCTTTTCAACAGGTGGTGCTGGAGTAATTCAATATTTATATGCCAAAGAAAATGAACCTCAACCTAAGATGTTATTCAAAACTTAATTCAAAGTGGATCACAGGTTTAAATGTGCAACATAAAAGGGAAAAAAAACAAGAAGAGTTATTTAGAATCTATGACTAGGCAAAGAACTCTTAGATTTGATACCAAAAACATGATCCATCAAAGGCAGAATTGATACAGTTGACTTCCTCAAAATTTAAAACTTTTTCTCTGTAAAGACCACATTGAAAAGCTTAAAAGCAAGCTATAGACTGAAAGAAAATATTTGCAAACCATATCTTTGACAGAGGGTTAGTATCTAGAATATGTAAACTCTCAAAACTCAATAGTTAAAAACAAGCCAATTAAGAAATGAGCTAAAGACATGTTAAGACAATTTTGAAGTGGATAATGGCAGATAATCACATGGAAAGATATTTGACATTGATAGCCATCAGCTAATTGCCAATTTAAACCACAATGTGATATTAACATCTACCCATCAGAATAACTAAAATAACAGCAACAATGCTGCCAATTATGTGTAGAAGCTGGATGGTTCAGACACTGCTTGTGGGAGTGTAAGATAATATAGCCACTTTGGAAAACCATTTGGTAGCTTCTTAAAAAGCTTAGCATGTACCTACCATACAACCCAGCAATGGTACTCCTGGGCATTTATCCAAGAGAAATAACAACTTTTCGTTCCATACAAAAATTTGTACCTGGATGTTTATAGCAGCTTTATTTTTTATGTCCCCAAAATGGAAAAATCAGGTGTCCTTCAATCAGTAAATGGATGAGGAAAGTGTGGTCCAGTCATTCTATGGGATATTATGCAGCAACGAAAAAGAACAAACTGGTGTACACAACAGTCTGGACGATTCTCCAGATCATTATGATGTGTGATAAATGGCTAAATCCAGATTACATATGGTATGGTTCCATTTATCTAATCACATTGTTGCAATGGCAAAATTATAGAAATAACAGAAAAGGTTAGTGACTTCCAGACAGTGGATGAGGGCAGGAGGGCAAAGCATGTGGCCTTGGATGGGTAAAAAGAGGGGCCCTCCTGGTGATGACAACTTCCTGTATCTTTACTGCAGTAATCTCAGTAACTTGGTTGTGTTATTATTCTACAGTTTTGTAAGATGTTACTATCGGCAGAAACTGAGTAAAGAGTACGTAGTATTTCTCTGTATTATTTCTTACAAGAGAGATTGCAAGAAATTATAAATTGCATGTTTACAATTATAAATTGCATGCTAATTTACAATGATCTCAAAATAAAACTTTCAATTAAAAAAGGTAAAGCAGTTAGTGAAAATGGAGATAACTTACTTTTACTGTCTTAGTGCTAGGAAAAAGAGGAATTGCTCGTTTGTCTAATGGTTTTGGAATTGAGATGGGATCTTAACATGAATTTCAAAAGAAATGTTTCAAGGTAAAAAAACTACATGAAGCACAGAGATTTAAAGTCATTGAGAGCACTCATGTTACTCAAGTTTAGACTAACCATGAAGAAAGTAGGTCCAAACACCCTCTGCGTGAGTGCGTGGTAAGTCGCTTCAGTCATGTCCCACTCTGAGCATCCCTATGGACTGCAGCCGGCCAGGCTCCTCTGTCCATAGGATTCTCTAGGCAAGAATACTGGAGTGGGTTGCTGTGCCCTCCTCCAGAGGACCTTCCCCACCCAGGGATCAAACCCCTGTCTCTTATGTCTATCTGCATTAGCACGTGGGTTCTTTACCACTAGCATCACCTGAAAGTGAAAGTCGCTCAGTTGTGCCGACTCTTTGTGGACCCCTGTTGCGGACCCCAGTACGGTTTATGGAATTCTCCAGGCCAAAATACTGGAGTGGGTAGGCTATCCCTTCTCCAGGGGATCCTCCCAACCCAGGAATCGAACCAGGGTCTTCTGCATTGCAGCCGGATTCTTTTTCAGCCGAGCTACCAGGGAAGCCCGCTAGCACCACCTGGGAAGCCCCAAACACTCTCTAGGAGTAAAACACAGGTGGGAAATTGTCCCTTAGTGGGAGAGCAATCTTCCACGTTGCAGGACTTGGACTTCACCAGAAGAGGGCGCAATTATTCAAGCTATTACATGGGCAAAAGGGAACAGATAGGACCTTAAAACAAACAAAAAAATACATAAATAGGAATGATGCTCTTCTACAAACCGCCTTTTAAACCAAATGCTTACACTGGGGGATATATTTATGGTTAATTCCCTGGTAGCTCAGCTGGTAAAGAATCCGGCTGCAATGCGGGAAACCTGGGTTCTATCCATAGGTTGGGAAGATCCCCTGAGAAGGGAACAGCTACCCAGTCCAGTATTCTGGCCTGGAAATCCCCATGGACAGAGGAGCCTGGCCGGCCATAGTTCATGGAGTCACAAAGAGTCGGACACAACTGAGCGACTAAGCAGAAGATGAAAATTGGTAATTACCGGGAAAAAAACAGAGAAAGGGAAATAGGTCATAAAAGATGCAGGATGAATGACAGTTCTGATTGGGAGGCAGCCTCTGAACAATCAGACAGACACTCTGTCTCTTGCTTCCTGTGGAGATGGTCCTCCTGCAGCAGCTCATAGGCAACTCACACATACACAGGTACATCAATACAACTAGGTATCAGTTGGGTGTGAGGCTAACTCCCCATGCTTTATACGCATATTTACAAAGAAAACAATCTCAAAAAGAAGCTATACAACACTTTTGCTACTTATGTTAAACAAGGGTTATGAAAAGGAGTCAGAGATGAGAGGAGGTGTTGGCGAGGGCTTGTGGCTTTGAGATTGGTAAAGGTAATTCCTTTCTGAATGTATGGCCCTGCTGTGAATCCCCATCCTGGGATCTCTATCATCCAAATCTTAGTCTAGAAATGGACTTCAAGGGGCCAATCAGAAAACTATGAAATGGGTCCCTAGAGGACAAGTACCCAACCTACGCCTGGAATGCTGGAGGGGACTCTGGCCTGAGCTTGACTCCCTCCCACCAGGAAATCCAAAGAGAGAAAGAGGTTGGTTACTGGATGCTCAAGGGCTGAGGAAGGAAGCATTTGCCTTGGTCCGGAGAAGTGTAAGAAGCGTTTGAAGATGGTCCCTTGAGAGAGACAGTCTTGGTTTCCTGTCTCCTAGATTCTGAAGCTTCTCAGCCAAGTGTGAATCTGTCCATCTTCTTACATCCCCCCACCTTCCCCTGCCCCATCCCTGGTGCTGAGCAAAAGAGTAGCCAGAACTCGGTCTGAGCTGGGGAATGGGAGGACATTAAAAAGTAAGTTCAGTGGGTAACAACTGACAAAACTCTAATGGACAACCTAATCACTTCTTGCAGATCAATAGGGATTAGTTATATGGGATTGAATGAACTGATGAATATGACTGATAACTTTTTGACTTTGGGGGCAATATACTAACTTTAATCTTTGTTTTCCAGAAAAAAACCTTTCCTCTTGTGCTATGACTTAGAGCAAGCTGATGAAGTATACCTTTGTAAACAAAGATGAAGCTTTTATCTTCTTCTCTCTACCTGATCATTCCAAAATTTGGCTTCTCCAGCTGGCTCTCCTATGTACTTGATGATTTATTACAATTGGATTACAGCTAATTGTACTAATCATTGTTTTAATTTGTTTTTTGTTTTCAAGTTGCTTATGATTTGTGTCTCCCTGCTACACTATGATTTTGCCAATCTTACTAGTTACATTAATTTTACCCTATTTTGTGAGAATGTTGTCTCTTATAGTAATCAAGGCGTAACCAGGCCTCCGACAAAAATCTTTACTGTGGTCTCCAAGACTTCCTCTGACCTGACTGGTGCCAGAATCACTAAACATTATGCTTCGCTTCCATCTTCGATGACCCTCTTGCAGCCACACTAAGATCATTCACATCTCAGGGCCTTTACTTATATTTTCCCCTCTATCTTTTCATGGTGTGCTTCCTAATCATTTAAAATAGAATTCAATTGTACATTCAAATATCATCTCCTCAGGCAAGCTTTTTATTACCAGCTCATCTAAAAAATGTAGTCACTAGCTATCCCTTCATATTGCTTTATTTTTCTTCTTAACAGTTATTATGTAACATTTTATTATTTGTGTTGGTATGTCCTCTGTCTACCCCATGAGAACAGGGGTCCTGATTGCTTTATTCTTTGAGCACCTGCAACAATCCTGACACTTAGTAAGCATTCAATCAATATTTTAAAAACTATTTTTTAGTTAGTTCATATACCAATTAAGCTTAAGGAAGTAAATCTGGAATATAACAGAAACAGCCTAGGAGTTGGAGTTTTGAATTACTGATATAATTTGTTCACTATTTAGTTGTGTGGATTTTGATGAATAACTTAAACTTCCAGTCCCTCTCTTTCTTTACTTAATCTTAAGGAAACCCAGTACCCTCAAAGGATGTGCAAAGCACAGTCACCTCTGATATATGTAATACTTCTATTTCTCTGCATTAAATATGCAGACATTGTAAATAAATTAATTCACATGTTTTTTCTGGATATATTTCAATATCTATCAGACTTTACTTCTCTCCCTGCCTCTTTCTTTTTTTATTAAAGTTTTGTAGGTCACTTTCTATATTCCAAGTACTATGCCAGGCACTTGTAAACAAAGATAAATCAGACATTTTCTCTGCTTGCAAAAAGCTCGTAATCTAAAAAGGAAGGCAGAAATATAAACAAATGAATTAGAGTATAATTTGAAAGCACATAAGCAGAAATCTGTTCAAGATACAAGGAGGGACACTCTATCTGGGAGCTCAGAGTGGAATGAAACAGAGAGATAACGTGATGTGCCTTTTCTGAATGAGGCGCTATAAGAGGGAAGATACCAGGGGTAGGTGTGGAGGGTGAGGACGAGAAAGATAAAGGATGATCAGTGAGTCTGCTGGCCTATTGGTTAGGAAGTCTTTGATGATGCTTATCATTGTTTTGGTGGATGGAGGGTACAAAACCAGGATGGTGTGAATTGAGGGGTAGCCGGAAGGAGGGGAGAGGAGATCTATCGTGTGAGCTTCTATTTGGGAACGTTTGAGAAGGAGAGGAAAGAACTAGGTAAGGGAAAGGGTCAGAGAGAAACTTTGAGCATGAGAGAAGCCTAGACATGGCTGAGGAATGATCCAGTAGAGCCCAAAGAGCTGGGATGATGATCAGGAGGCTGTGTGAAAGCTTCCGGCTCTTCATAAGGAGGGAGGGGACCGAGAGGACCTGGGGAATCAGGGGATCCAGGGGAAGGAGACCCAGAGTGTAGCTCAGCTGAAGAAGGGAGCTCATTTTCCTCCAGGACAAAAGGGAAGAGGGAAAGGGAATGGCCACCCTCAGGGGCATTCACAGATCACAGCTGGTGAGGAAATTCTTGCCTCAAAGAAGGTATATGTTAAGGTCATGTGCTGAGCTGAAGTGACCAAGGTTGGGTAGGAGATTCTAGGCAGTGAGGCCCTGGAACGTATTCTTATATTCCTTACACATCAAGGGTACAGCTGGAACTCATTGGCTGACTAACGCCTGGCCAATGAGGAGAGAGAGTTTCTGTTAACAATCATATTCCCAACCTAATGGGTTACTTATTTTTGATGATTCCTGTCTTCATCATAGGCTATTAGGAAATTGTGCTTGAGCCTACTCTTATTCCCGAGGCTAATTACTGTTAATACTATTTTGCTGGTTTAACCTCTTAATAAGGAAGCCAAATAAACAATCTTGCTGAGAACAGAAGGCTCAGCACAAAGTCTCCCATTTGAGAAGCTGTGGATGCACGTTAGTCAGCTGTCGGGCAAGCAGGTGTGCTCATCTCTACTTTGAAGTTTCATCTTAAAAAAACAGATAGACATGTGTATCCATCCATCCATCCATTCATTCATAAACATTTATGTACCAACTTCTCCATGTCAGGTAATCTGGCAGGAGTCAGCAACAGAAAACCCCTGTGAATGTGTTCCCAGGGATGTATCCGGTATAACTAGATCTAGATCTTTTGGTCATTCAATCATGTCTGACTCTTTGTGACCCCGTGGACAGTAGCCCACCAGGCTCCTCTGTCCGTAGGATTTCCCAGGCAAGAATACTGGAATGGTTGTCATTTCCTTCTCCAGGCATCTCCCCCACCTAGGGATTGAACCCGTCTCTTGCATGGGTTCGATCTTTACCACTGTGCCACCTATCTAATATATCTATTGAATTTCTAATATTAAAGTTAAATATTGCATCTGTACTACAGAACACATGTGGAATACTTTTGTTTTATTTTATTTAGGTTTTTGTAATATCTTTTGTGCCAGCTGCTCAATTGCAAACACTAAGATTGCATTTTCTGTTACTAAACCACCTTTAGTGCCCTAGAAGTGAGCAAGTAACATAAAAGAGGTCTCTCGTATGTTGCTTTGGGCTTCCCAGGTGGCAATGAGGGAGACATAAGAGACACAGGTTTGATCCTTGGGTGGGGAAGATCCCCTGGAGGAGGTTCCCATAGACTATAAACCAGGAGACACTGGAATGTAACTGCATTTCTAGTACGGAAAGTGAAGGGAGAGTGGGAAGGGGGGAGATAATAAACAGTAGATTTCAGGGCTTCCTTGGTAGTCCAGTGGTTAAGACTCTGCGCCTCCATTACAGGGAGAACAGGTTTGATCCCTGGTTAGGGAACTGAGATCCCATGTGCCATGTGGTACTACGAAAAAATGAAAAAAAGGGGAAAAAAAAAAAAAAAGAAAAACCCAGTAGATTTCAATACATTGTAAAAGCAGGAATTTGGACTCTATTATCTTTGGATTCTCCTTTTGTGATGCAGTGCTGGCTTGTAGTAGTTACTACAATTTATAGGTCAAATGAATAAATGTTTGACTTTATTTCTACATGTTTTTAAAAAATGAGTAACATCCATTCCTTTACACCAAGGGCTATGATCAACATCTAAGTAATTACCGATTTAGTTCAACCATCCTCTCCAACAACTGTGAAAAAAGAGTATACTGAATTTTCAGTCTATACACCTTCTCTAACTATCCTACATTTGTTGTTTAAACAATGTTCCGCCATCCACTCTACCACGTTCATCCTTCACAGCCCCCACTTCTACCCTATACCCTCAGTGAAGGCAGACGAGGTGTGAAATAAACAAACAAAGCCAGATACAACCAAAAAGTAACTTTGGTGAAACACGCATCAGCAGAAATTCATTTCCAATAAGATAAGTATTTTTGCTTTTATAAAAGGAACTGACACTTAGAGGAACCACACCCTGTTCCCAAATGGTGTCCCCTGTTAAATGTGACCTTTTGCTTAAAGTTAATTATGCTTCTTTCCAAACAAACCTGAGGACCTCTGCTTCTTTGAAGATGGTTTTGTGTTTAGAAGTCCATGGAATGTTACACGATATTGAATCACGTATCATCATTCATAAATGTCCATGATTCGCTAGACAAACATTCCTTGCTTAATAAAACAAAAGAAGTGTTTCAACAAAAAGGGTGCAGCTATATCAGTAGGGCTTGCTGTTGGCATATCTCAGTTTTGTGGTGATAAAACAGTCATTAAAACATGCAATCTCTTTAAAATTACAGCTGCCAGGCCAGATGAATTTTACCTGAACAGAGATTAAGTGTGAGGGTATTCACCTCACATTCCAGGACAATCTCTGGGAACACAGCTATAAAAATAAAAGGGATAGAGGGCAGAGTCAAGGAGGTGTGGCTTTGTGGGGGTGGGGGGCAGTTCTTGAATCTTGCCTAGGACATAGTGGGGTAAAGGCAGAATGCCCTCGAAAGAAGAGTAAAAGGCCTCTCAAGTCAGAGAAATATCACACTAAAAACATAATGTTTTCCTTTCAATATGAGATCAGATACAATTTCAAATGTACTTCTTGCCAGTTAGTATTTCTCACCAACAAGGCATTGTCTTGTCTTTTCAGAACCACTTTCTAATCAAGAATGGCAACAGAAAAGTAGAAATGGGAACTCCATTTTTAAGAGGAAAAATGTTACTTGAAGTTACTGAAACACCTCAGAACCCACACAGTTCAGAAATGAAAACTAGCTGTCTGCACTTACCTTGATGCCACTCCCCCGCCCTCCCCCCCATTTAAATTGTACTTTGTGACATGCTGTTGTTAGTTGATAGGTCATGTCTGACTCTTTGTGACCCCACGGACTATAGCCCGCCAGGCTCCTCTTCCCATGAGATTTCCCAGCAAGAATACTGGAGTGGATTGCTCTTTCCTTCTCCAGGGGGAGATCTTCCTGACCCAGGAATTGAACCCTTGTCTCCTGCATTGCAGGCAGATTCTTTAACATTGAACCACCAGGGAAGCCCCACTTTATGAAGTAGCAAGATATTTACTCAGTATATGCAAGGTTTCTGGAGGTCAAAGAAAAAAACTTTAAGTTTTCTTAACTTTTCTAGGAAATAGACGGATACATGGTAAACAGGAAAAAAAAAAAAAAGCTTGAAAAGAAGCATTCAACCTCCATAACAATGAGCAGAGTGCAATATAGAAGAACAGTGAGACAGAATTGCTGCTAAGTCGCTTCAGTCATGTCCGACTCTGTGCGACCCCATAGATGGCAGCCCACCAGGCTCCCCCGTCCCTGGGATTCTCCAGGCAAGAACACTGGAGTGGGTGGCCATTTCCTTCTCCAAGGCATGAAAGTGAAAAGTGAAAGTGAAGTTACTCAGTCGTGTCCGACTCTTCGTAACCCCATGGACTACAGCCCACCAGGCTTCTCTGCCCATAGGATTTTCCAGGCAAGAGTAATGGAGTGGGGTGCCATTGCCTTCTCCGAGATACAACCAGTAAAGATGATAAAAAGGGTGGTCACTTGGCCTGAGTGGTGGTAAAGCGGAAGGTAGTCTTGTAACCGAGTTGGTGTGAAATAGAGTCAAGGAGAAGAAGTTTTTCAGTGAAGCTTTGGCAGTTCTTACACAGAATCTCTATAACAGGTCATACCCTTGGAAACAGTCATTCTGCTCTGAGAATCTCCTTCAATGAATGATTAAAACAACAAGCTTTTGCACACAGACATACTTATTACAGCATCACTTAAATAGCCACTAACTTCAAACAACCTGAAGATCTGACAGCAGAGGACTAGTTGAGAAAATATGATACTTCATTAAAATGATATTGACAAAGATGGGCAATGTTAACAATACAATTTTATCTGCTGCGTGCTATCAACAAACTAAAAGATTCTCCTTCTCCTCCTCCTCATATTGCTAATAAAGCCAAAATGTACTGAGTTTTTGCTATGTGCCAGGAACTTGGCCAAGCCATTAACAGGTGTTAATTTAATTCTTACAGCAACCTGTAAGGTCATTTTTACTATTCCCACTTTACAGATGAGGAAACTGAGGAGTGAAGAAATGAAATTACTTGTTCCAACATACACAGCTAGAAAGTGGCAGGGTTAAGGTTATATTTTTAAAGATTTATTGAGATCTAATTCACATATTATTGGCACTTCCCTGGTGGCTCAGATGGCAAAGAATCTCTCTGCAATGCAGAAGACCCAGGTTCCATCCCTGGGTCGGGAAGATCCCCTGGAGAAGGAAATAGCAACCCTCTTCAGTATTCTGGCCTGGAGAATTCCATGGACAGAGGAGCCTGGTGGGCTACAGTTACAAAGGGTCAGACATGACTGAGTGACTAACACTAATTTGCAAAGATTTAGTCTTTTTTGGGAAAATTTTTAAAAGATTTTTTTCGATGTGGACCATTTTAAAAGTCTTTCTTGAATTTGTTACCATACTGCTTCTGTCCCATGGGACATGTGGGAATCTTAGCTCCCTGATCAGGGATCTGAGTCATACTCCTTGCACTGGAAGGTGAAGTCTTAACCACTAAATAGCCAGGGAAGTTCCAAGATTTACTCCTTTAAAGTGTATATAATTCATAGGGTGAAGTTGAGCAGACCCTGGTTAAAGACAGCATCTTCGAAGTAGGAGGGACTAGAGCACAGACTTATCTGGAATCCAGGTAATTTTCTTGCACGTAATGCTTGAAGACAAGGAACTTCTCTTTTCTCCTCTTGGTATCCCAGGGCCTAGAAGAGTGACTGGGCCCTAGTGGACGTATTTTTGTGTGTGTGAATGAGTCAATGTGCTCTAGTGACCTGATGACTAATCCTCAATGCCAATAGCACCAGGCTGGCTAATCCTGAGTTTGAGTTCCCACTGCCTCTCTGACCTTTGGCCAAGGTTGAGCTTCTGATTTCTGAACTGCTCTCTCGGTTGGCCCACTGCCTTGTCCGACAGTAGGTGCCTTGGCCCACCTACCTGTGCACTGTGACCCAGACTGGCAGTTCTTGGGGTGCTTAACTGTCAGCTTCATTTGAAGATAGCCCAACCGGATCCTATACCGACTGCCTATGGCACTCACTCAGTTCTAGTTTGGCTCTCAGAGTGTTTCACACGTTGTTCCCACCCTTGACAGCCATGGCTCTTCTGGTGAAGAAACTCCCCTGGGCTGGCTCAACTTCTTCCTATGATTGTCTTCCTACTTGTATTTCCTAGTTCATAGTCCCTAGAATACCATGAAGTGAAGGATTCGGTGAAGAAAGAAGCTCCAGAAACTTCACTCCTGCCAAGTGCCTCTCTCTTTTGCTTGTAAACAACAGGAAAGACTTGACATTTGGTTTAGGTTTTGTTGGAAGTAAGAATTTTGCTGTAAATGAAACAATCACTATTCTGACCTTTTCACTAGAAAACCTCTGTAAAAATATGTCCTATGACTCCAAACCTCTCCTCCTGTGTGAACACATCTAAATAAGCATTTCTGCTTGAGCACCCCATTATTGAGCTCCATGGTAATAAAACCAAACTTACCATCTATGACTCCATCTTTCTTTTCTACGGAAGCAGAAAAGTGATGTCACTATTTTCATAGCTACTTAGTCATTCTCAACTCATCCTTGCCTTTCACATTCTCTGTTTTATCCAGAGAGTGGTCTCATGGGTTTTTAAATATTTTTATTTTGAAATGACTTTGTTATTGAGTCCTGGTTTTTGTTTCATATCCAAGGTCTCGCCATTCAGCCATTTGTATATTTATGTTGACACTGGTGGCTGTGGAATTTTATCTTCTATATTTTTCTTTTGCGGTACTGTTGGAATAAAGGAAAGACTACTCCTACATTCTCCAATTCAATTCTTCAATGCTTTTCTTCCTTAAAATATCAAATTGTGTGATTTCTGGTTTTCAAATTTCTCCAGTATCTCATCCCAACTACCAGTTCAAAGCAACTGGTTTCTAACTCCTCAAATGTTTCCTTGGTTTTAGACAGGCTCAGTAATCCAACTCGAAGCCCCAACCAGTAATGCTGCAGAAGCGGAAGTTGAAAGGTTCTGTAATGACCTACAAGACCTTCTAGAACTAACACTGCCCAAAAATGTCCTTCTCATTAAAGGGAACTGGAATGCAAAAGTAGGAAGTCAAGAGATACCTGGAGTAACAGGCAAATTTGACCTTGGAGTACAAAATAAGCAGGGCAAAAGCTAATAAAGTTTTGCCAAGAGAACGCACTGGTCATAGCAAACACCCTCTTCCAACAATGCAAGAGAAAATTCTACACATGGACATCAGCAGATGGTCAATACTGAAACCACACTGATTATATGCTTTGCAGCCAAAGATGGCGAAGCTCTATACAGTCAGAAAAAACAAGGTCAGGAGCTGACCATGGCTCAGATCATGAAATCTTTATTGCTAAATTCCGACTTAAATTGGAGAAAGTAGGGAAAACCACTAGACCATTCGGGTATGTCCTAAATCAAATCCCTTACAATTATACAGTGGAAGTGACAAATAGATTCAAGGGATTAGATCTGATAGACAGAGTCCCTGAAGAACTATAAGCAGAGGTTCATGACATTGTACAGGAGGCAGTGATAAAGACCATCCCCAAGAAAAAGAAATGCAAAAAGGCAAAATGGTTGTCTAAGGAGGCCTTACAAATAACTGAGAAAAGAAGAAAAGCTAAAGGCAAAGGAGAAAAGGAAAGATATACCCATTTGAATGCAGATTTCCAAAGAATAGCAAGTAGGGATAAGAAAGCCTTTTCAGTGATCAATGCAAAGAAATAGAGGAAAACAATAGAATGGGAAAGACTAGAGATCTCTTCAAGAAAATTAGAGATACCAAGGGAATATTTCACGCAAAGATGGGCTCAATAAAGGACAGAAATGGTATGGACCTAGCAGAAAGTGAAGAACTAACAGAAACAGAAGATATTAAAAAGAGGTGGCAAGAATACACAGAAGAACTATACAAAAAGATCTTCATGACCCAGATAACCATGATGGTGTGATCACTTACCTAAAGCCATACATCCTGGAATGTGAAGTCAAGTGGGCCTTAGGAAGCATCACAATGAACAAAGCTAGTGGAGGTGGTAGAATTCCAGCTGAGGTATTTCAAATCCTAAAGGATGATGCTGTGAAAGTGCTGCACTCAATATGCCAGCAAATTTGGAAAACTCAGCAGTGGCCATAAAGCAGTGGCCACCTTTTACTGACTGTAAAAGGCCAGTTTTCATCCCAATCTTAAAGAAAGGCAATGCCAAAGAATGTTCAAACTATCACACAATTGCACTTATCTCACATGCTAGCAAAGTAATGCTAAAAATTCTTCAAGCCAGGCTTCAACAGAATGTGAACTGTGAAATTCCAGATGTTCAAGCTGAATTTAGTAAAGATAGAGGAACCAGAGATTGAACTGTCAACATCCGTTGGGTCATCAAAAAAGCAAGAGAGTTCCAGGAAAACATCTACTTCTGGTTTATTGACTATACCAAAGACTTTGACTGTGTAGATCACTACAAACTGGGGACAGTTCTTAAAGAAATGGGAATACCAGACCACCTTACCTGCCTCCTGGGAAATCTGTACACAGGTCAAGAAGCAACAGTTAAAAGTGGACATGAAACAATAGACTGGTTCCAAATCAGAAAATGTGTATGTCAAGGCTGTATATTGTCACTCTGCTTATTTAACTTATATGCAGAGTACATTATGCAAAATGCTGGACTGGATGAAGCACAAGCTGGAATCAAGATTGCCAGGGGAAATAACAATAGCTTCAGATACACAGATGACACCACACTTATGGCAGAAAATAAAGAAAAACTAAAGAGCCTCTTGATGAAAGTGAAAGAGAGTGAAAAAGTTGGATGAAAACTCAGCATTCAGAAAACTAAGTGATGGCATCTGGTCCCAACACTTCATGGAAAATAGATGGGGAAACAATGGAAACAGTGACAGATTTTGTTTTCTTGGGCTCAAAAATCACTGCAGATGGTGACTGCAGCCTTGAAATTAAAAGACACTTGCTTCTTGGAAGAAAAGCTCTGACAAACCTACACAGCATATTAAAGAGCAGAGACATTACTTTGTTGACAAAGGTCTGTATAGTGAAAGCTATGGTTTTTCCAGTAGTTATGTATAGATGTGAGAGTCAGACTATAAAGGAAAATGAGTGCTGAAGAACTGATGCTTTTGAACTGTGGTGTTGGAGAAGACTCTTGAGAGTCCCTTGGACAGCAAGGAGATCCAACCAGTCCATCATAAAGGAGATCAGTCCTGGGTGTTCATTGGAAGGACTGATGCTGAAGCTGAAGCGCCAATATTTTGGCCATCTAATATGAAGAACTGACACACTGGAGAAGACCCTGATGCTGGGAAAGATTGAACGCAGAAGGAGAAGGGGACAACAGAGGATGAGATGGTTGGGTGGCATCGCCGGCTTGATGGACATGAGTTTGAGCAAGCTCTGGGAGTTGGTGAAGGACAGGGCTGCCTGGCATAGTGCAGTCCATGGGGTTGCAAAGAGTCGAATATGACTGAGCTACTCTACTGAACTGAGACAGGCTCACTGATGCACGTGTGTGTACGCCATGGCCGTGCTAGTCTGAAGAGTTGCTCTGTTTTCTTTGTCTGGAAAGTCCTGTCAGTTTTCTGCCTCCTTTCTTCCACCAATCCTAGGAAAGTTTCCTCTTCAAGGAAAACATACCTAACCTAATCATCAGAAATTAGACACCAATGGGCTATAGAGCAAATACTGTGCTTTCTAACATTATTTACACTATTAGTTAATCACTCTTTTCTTCTTTTTTATGTCCGTTTACCAAGAAAAATGTAACCCCTTTGGAGCCCCAAGCTATGTGATCTCATAACCCTTCTGTATTCCCTATTATCTAGCTTAATATACCTTTTGTCAGAGTTATTGGGGAGGAGGTAGGGTTTAACCCAATGAAGAGGGTCCACATAATACTCTTCCAAAGAACTTTGTCATTTCCTTTGTATGACATCTGATCTAGAGATTTAAACACATTGGGATAATCTCCATTTTGGTGTGTCATCTTTAATGGTATGAAATATTCAAGTGAAATGTTTAATTTCTAACTCTGTGTATTTATCGTTACACTTAATAGTTTTGATTGTACTTGAAGTGTGCCTGCTGATGATCTGTGGGTCAAGAGTGGCACTTCTAGGTAAATAAAACTGCCAACTGCTTCTTCTGTAACTGATCTTTTAGGTCATGTCAGAACATTCTGGAACTTGAGTTGAGACTCTTTATAGACATCCTTGACCATCTCCAGAGCTAATGTTCCCCTCCTTCTAAGTATTTGCCTTTCTGTCAGCCTTCTTGGAGAATCCCAAGGACTGAGGAGCCTGGTAGGCTGCCATCCATGGGATCGCAAAGAGTCAGACATGGCTGAAGCGACTTAACACATATACATTGCCAGGAACATTTTCTTCTCTTAACTTCAGCCCCTTTGTCAGATTAACTTCTGCACCATCATCAGAGTTCTCTTCTTTTCTTCCGGTGAGCCTCCTGGAACCCACAAGGTATGCATCCTATATGGTCCTGAGGTCTCTTTGTATAACCCACATCACCACACTGACTGGGTGGTGATGTTATTCCATCTTAATTTGGCCACATTTCCACTAGATTGTATACTCTAGGACAGCAGGGACTAAGCCTATCTTTTCTGGAATCATATCTCCAACCCTGGTGTGTGTAATGTATGTAAACTATGTAGCAATAAATCTTTGTAATTTAAGAGAATTGATTGGTTAAATGATCTCTTACATCAATTGTCTTCCATAATTAAATTCTATACTTGAATGAATTTCCCTACAATATATATAATTCTTTCAATAATACATATTCAATGACATATATTCAGTAACATATATCATTTTTCAATCATATATGTTATGATAAATTCCATAAAACATGGAATTTAATTATGTTTTCCTATAACTCTCGCTGCATTTCTAACATGTGTCATTATTCATGCATTCTACACCATTGCAGCAATACTATTTTCTGCTGTTTTATTTAATCTAACTGATTTATTTGTGTCTTGTACATTTTTTTAGTTGAAGTGTAGTTGATTTAGAGTGTTGTGTTAATTTCAAGTGTACAGCAAAGTGATTAAGTTGGTTTTTGTTCAGATTATATTTCATTATAAGTTATTAAAAGATATTGAATACAATACTTACGTATAGTACTTCACATCTGTCAATCTCATGCTCCTAATTTATCCCTCACTCCCTCCCTCTCTTTCCCCTTCTGTTACCATAAGCTTGTTTTCTGCCTGTGAGTCTGTTTTGTATACAGATTCAATTGTATTATTTTGTTGATTCCATATATAAGTGCTATCATATAGTTTTTGTCTTTGTCTGACTGACTTCACTAAGTATAATATTCTGTAGGTATTGATACATGCTTATGCAGATGCCAATATTTCATTCTTTTTATGGCTGGTAAAAAGGCACATTTTCTTAAACCAGTTATCTATTGATGGGCACCTGGGTTGTTTTCATGTCTTTAATATTGTTGTTCAGTCGCTCAGTCATGTCTGACTCTTTGAGACCCCATAGACTATAGCACACCATGCTTCTCTGTCCTTCAGCATCTCCCAGAGCTTACTCAAACTCATGTCCATGGAGTTGGTCATTCCATCCAACCATCTCATCCTCTGCCCTCCCTTTCTTCTCCTGCCCGCAATCTTTCCCAGCATCAGAGTCTTTTCAAATGAATCAGCTCTTCGCATCAGGTGGCCAAAGTATTGGAGCTTCAGCTTCTGCATCAGTTCTTCCAATGAATATTCAGAATTGATTTCCTTTAGGATGGACTGGTTGGATCTCCTTGCAGTCCAAGGGACTCTCAAGAGTCTTCTCCAACACCACAGTTCAAAAGCATCAATTCTTTGGCACTCAGTTTTCTTTATAGTCCAGCTCTCACATCTGTACACGACTACTGGAAAAACCGTATCTTTGACTAGACTGATCTTTGTTGGCAAAGTATTGTCTCTGCTTTTTAATATGCTCTCTAGGTTGGTCATAGCTTTTCTTCCAGGCAGCAAGCAAGTTTTCTTCCATAAACAGCTAATATGGGTAATTTGAGTCAGGATAAATATGTAGAATCTGGTCATTGAGTCTTTGATAAGAATAATTACTGTTAAATTGGGTTACTTTACTGGAGGGCACTTTTTTCTGTTTAAAAGTGGCTTCCAGGTCAACTCGTCATTTGTTGAGAGGAAAGTTGCATTCTTGAAGAAATGGAGTAACCAGTTATTTATGTTTTCTGTGTCAAGAAGATCCCTTTTGAGGTGGAGAGCGGTCAGAAACTCTTACTCAGCTTTTATCATAACAGTCATCACAACTGGAGAGCCAATTCATACAAGAACTCAAGGTTGGGCTGAAATTTCTGGGAAGTTAGGATGGGGCACAGGAGTGGAAGTTAAACAGATTGCTACAGATTAATGTATTCCCTTTGTATGTGGGAGAATGAGTCACATTCAGACTAGACCCCAAACTGCCCCTTCTGGGCATTGTCAAGGGTCAGAAGATATTTTATAGAATAGTTCAGAGAATTTCTTGCAAGGCTTTATGACGAGTTATGCCCCAGACTGCCACTATATGAAAACTAACAGCCTTTATCTCACCTGAGTGAGTCACATGAAAAAGGAGTCTTCAGTAACTGACATTTCCATTGTGCCCTTGCTTCCGAGATCTGTGTTTCATCACATCCATTACTTACTTGTCTTATCCTGTAACAAGTGAAAACGCAGTCTTGTTTGGCTGGGAGTTTGTGTCACAGCCGGCTTCCTTCTTTAAGGTCAGAAATACATTCCTTTGAGGAAAAAAACTGTAACCACCTGCAATGGTTATGATGACTCTGTGAGAAGGTAAACGGGGTGTTCAAGAGTCACACGTCAGCAAACACTTCGTTGAGAACCAAAGAATTGTGACTTTAAAGTACAGATAATGGCATTGTTCTGTTGCCCTTTGGCTCTGTTGAATTGCTGGGACAGAAAATACAATTATGTTACAAATTGTACCATGACCTTCAGAGCAGCTCTTCAAAATGCAGAGGTCTGGAGGTAAAATGGGTCCCTGAAAGAACAATCCACTAGTCACAGTGTTATATTCCATATTCCAGATCTCAACTCACGTGTAGTGCTTCTTATTTTAGCAGATTAAAGTATCTCAGAGGAGGTGACTATCCCCATCCATCACTGTATCAGAAAAACAAAAAAGCTCATTTAAAGTTTTAAGAAAACTTTCTTATTTGGCAGAAGTGTTAAATCAATTTTCACCAATTCCTTAGCATGACAATTGTTCGCACAGTTCTGGGGAAGTAACAGTGAGCAAACCAGGGCTGAGCTTGTAGGCGAGGAGGTCAGAGATCTGGGTTCAAATCTCAGCTCTGCCACTGTGTAACCTGGAAAAAGTGGCTAACCTACCGAGTCCTTTGTGTTTCCTGGACTGTACAGTTTTGAGAAGCTTTTCATGTGCTTGGCACTGTTCTAAGCATGTTACACAGAATCTCTTCAATGCTAACACATAAGTAATGCCTCTGTCTTCATAAGGATGGGGAAAGAGACACGTGGCGAGGTCAACAGTTATCTGAGGGGACTGAGCAAGGAGGAGGCAGAACCAGGGTTCAAGATGGCTGGTGCTGCTGACCACCGTGCAATGCTGTGGTGCCAACCATCCCCCTCATCCATAAACACAATGGGAGAAATTCCCTGGGAAGAGTCTGTTTATTTCTGTCCCTTATTCTCAGGGTCCAGTCAGACCTTGAATTACTAGAAGCTTTTAGATATGTCTACTTCTAAAACAACTAAGGGTTAAGAAGTCCTTTCTAAAGCTATTCCTTACGTGTTGTGTATGTTAGTCTTTCAGTAATGTCCGACTCTGCTACCCCATGGACTGTAGCATGCCAGGCTCCTCTATTGATGGGGTTCTCCAGGCAAGAATAATGGAGTGGGGTGCCATGCCCTCCTCCAGGGGATCTTCCCCACCCAGGGATTGAACTCAGGTCTCCTGCATTGTAGGTGGATTTTTTATCTTCTGAGCCACTGGGGAAGCCCAGTGCTTTTCCTTGGGAGCTATAAATTTTAAAATTACTGACTTATAAACAAAATTCTAATTTATTGTGGATCCCCAACAAGCTCTTCCAAAAGACTGAGAGACTTATTGACTAAATTTCAAGGCCATTGCTCTGACCAGGGCTAAGCTAGTGATCTCCAGGCCTTGGCGCCCACAATGAGTGATTTCTGTACTCTCTTCAGATCTGCTGGGTTAAACCCTTGGACTCATATATTGTCACATTATTTTGGGAATCTTAAACTACCAGTTGTAAACTAATTTAAAAGAATCCATTTGCACATAATCTGCTTAAAATTGGATTCTACTTGAATTTTAAGAATATATATATATTTTATTATTAATAACTAAACTGTAGTCTTGGTGTTTAGGTGAATTCTTCTAAGTCCATGCATTGCTTGATGGCCAAGGATGATATTGAAAGGCTTAATTTCATTTGATTAACCTATAATCAATGACTCAGAATGTTAAGTTTAGCCGTATGATAGAATAATCATGGGAAAAGTATATTTACCATAGAGGGATTTGAAATGAGAGCAGTTTTCTCTCTGTCTCTCAACTGTGTGTGAGTGTTTGTGGGTGTCTATTTTGGGGAAGACTAAGAAAGGATGACTCTCAGAAGAGTAATCTTTAAAATTTGATTAATAATTCCTCCCAAAGTTTCTAGAGGAAATTTGATTCTTGATCTTTCTTAATCCTTGGCCCCTCCTTGTGAAATGTGTTGGAATATACACTTCACCTTTCACCTTACCCCTGAATTTCTCATTCTCTCATGACTCATAGCAGAAACTCCACCCATTCTTTGAAAAAAAAAAAAAATGTGGCAGCTGCTATGGAAGTGCTTCTGAGTAAGTCAGAAGTGAGGCAGGTTGCCAGATGGGTAATTCATTCCCCAGAACTTAGAGAAAGGCAATTAAAGAATTAAGTTTGTAAATTCAGTTGTGGGGGAATGGCTTATACATTGGTTTATGCAAGCTCGCTTACTACCTGTGACACTGCAGGAAATTGACCTTAATTTTTTTATTCATACACCTACACTACTCCTGTCTTAACCTGTTTGGTATGGGTGCATATCAGATGAAAAGGCTATGACCATCCTTTCTAAGTCTCTCTGGACAAGTTTTATAACAGAAAAAAAAAGTGGTCAACAACTTATGCTCAGTTTCACTTCCATTTCATTTTTCATGGAACAAGACCAATAGGATAAACAAATTCCTTGGGTAAGAGTTCTAGAGCAGGTCCAAGAAATGTGGATCAAGTACACCTGGATGTGTCTTAATAAGTGC
This sequence comes from Cervus canadensis, assembly GCF_019320065.1. Lineage (NCBI taxonomy): Eukaryota > Metazoa > Chordata > Mammalia > Artiodactyla > Cervidae > Cervus > Cervus canadensis. Next base: position 26,537,309 of record NC_057411.1, on the reverse strand, counting down.
TATAATTGCCCCATTCATTTGGACTGAGAAATATTCCTTCTTAGGTACTTCAAAGTAACTAAGAAATAAAAAACCAAACAAACAAATATAGAAAAACTGTTATACAGAGTTTCTATATGACACTTTAATGCAATATTTACTTCATTCTAATTCTAAAATTTGATGAAGTGACTCTTTATTTCACTTAGAAAAAGTAAAAAAAATATGTTAAAATACATGGAAACAAATCAAGCATAGTTTGATCTTCAGTTCATTCAACCATCACACTCAGTAAATCAATCATTGTTTCCTCTAGTGAAGATGGATAAATTTATATTTGGTTTCACTGTAAAGCTGACAAAAGAGTCTGTCTCTATCATATCAGTCTCCATTATGTCTAGTGTGTTTTCTCAGACCTGAATTTAAATTCACGTATTTACCTCTCACTTTTTCCACAAGAGAGTTAGACAGGAAGTTATATCATGTAGCTCCCTCTTTTTGGGTTGAGAGTTGGAGCAGGCTCTGAATTGCCATACGACTATTCTTTGTATGTTAAGCAATAGAGTTTCAGTAATATGTCCAAATGAACCATATGAGAAATTGGATAAAAGGAGCCAAGAACAGTATTCCTCTTCCATTATCTCTTGTTGGAGACAGAGTGGAAAACAGAGCTGAAAATAGCTGAAATAAAAGCAGTGATCAAAGGCAGAAGTTACAGATCAATACTTGGAAGACAATGAAGGACAATGAACAGATGAGGAGAATGCTGAGTACAAAACGTGAGCATTCTACCCATCAGTCCTTCCCTCTGCTTCTGTGGTTGTCCAGTTCTGTGTAAACAGAACATGAAGCAGTCTTGGGGGACTCCAAGCTGATTATTCCTATTTTTTAATATGGAGTTTTTGATTCTGTCTAAGAAGCTGTTTTCCTTATTAAAAAAATTAATAGAAAGGATTACAAATTTCCTCAGTACGAATGGTATATTTACCTTTCCCTTTATATCTTTGAGAGAATCTAAGCCAGTGCTATGTTCTCAGGAGGCATCTGAATCTGGAATCTCTATGCACCATTCCCTACTGAAAATGGTACGTCATTTCCTCCCTCTTGTCTTCAAACAAGCTGAGAAATAATAGACATGGAAGCCAAAATATTTTTGTTTCTAATAGGTAATAGATTAGAGAATTAGGCTTTATGTTTGTTAATTAAGCAGACTTGCTAATGTTGAACTCAGATTTAGATAGATTTACCGGTGCCTCAGACAGCAAAGAATCTGTCTGCAATGCAGGAGACCCGGGTTTGATCCCTGGATCATGAAGATCCCCTGGAGAAGGGAAGGGCTACCCACACAAGTATTCTTGCCTGGAGAATCTCACAGACAGAGGAGCCTGGTGGGCTACAGTCCATGGGGTTGCAAAGAGTCAGACATGACTGAGTGACTAAGCACACACACACACACACACACACACACACACACACTGGCTGGATCATGGCAGGGATGGCAGAGGTGGCTGCAAGGATGAGGCCTGTGTTAGTAATGCTTTTGCCATGGAGGCATGAAACAAATTTTTTTTTTTTTTTTTGCTCTCTATGGGCAGATCCATCCTCATGAGGAATATCTGGAAGGTGAGCCAGTTATTTTTATACCCAGTTATTTTTATCCCATTTACCAATCAAGCAAGTTGGTTACCACCCTAAATATGGAATGAGGAAATGGGGTTTGGAGAGATTCAGAGTTATATAATTGGAATTTCCTTCATAGGAAAGAAATACCAGGCTTTGGAAAGAACTATTCTCTACTTCTTTTTGTCCTTGATGAATATAATGGATAGCTATTCATGGGAACCTCATATGTTTTTGTTTGTGCATATAAGTGTCCTGGAGGATGCTTTATGCTGGAGACGTTTTAAAGGAAATAATAAAATAGAAAGGCTAATCTATTTGTCTTGTTACCTAGGGGGTTGGGATTTTGTGGCAGGAAGTTGTCCTTTCCCCTTTGAAAATGATAGGTTTTGGCTGTGAGTAGTTACATAGTAAATCCCGTCATGTCCCTCCCTGACTAAATTGCTCCAATGACTTTCCACTGTACTCAGACTATAAGTACAGACTCTTCATGATTCCCTAAGTCTCCAGAATATGGCCCTTGCCTACACTTACCTCTCATTTCCTTCTGGTCACTCTGCTCCAGGAATAGTGACATTTGGTTGTGTTTATCATTTTATCTACACATTTTAAAAAATTGATTACACAAAGTTGACTCCCACTTGAATTGTACTTGCTGTTTGCTTTGCTTGTTTGCTATTGTAGATCTCAGTCTTGCACTTAGTAGGAGCTCATCAGGTATTTGACGAATGAATGAATTGCTCTCCTCATCACACTACTGCTGGACAAAAACCACCACTTTGTATGTATAGCATTTAGTTCAGAGGCCACGCCAAAGTACAATGTCACTTTTGGACACAGATGAAAGTGAGGATGCATTTCCTGACAAGCTTGTTGTCAACTAACAAAAAGGAATAGAGCACGTTAACCAATAGATCTTTACAAAATTGTGAATAATCACTGTAGCCCAGAGAATTCATGAGATTTCACTGATTAATAGATTTCAGGGGCTGGAAAGAGTTTCCATGGATCAAAGCAATACTTATTCAACATTTCTTGTTTTATCAAACTGGGAGTCATAGTATTGTACTTACATAATATTGTAAATCAACTACTGTGCAGATATTTGTGCTGGGGCCAAAATGGACCTGTGGCATACCTTACATTTGACATTCTTTTGTCAATATCTGGACCATTCCATTTTAGCAGGAGTCAGCTGGATTCTTAACCTAAGTCCCGGAATCCAGTACAGACATCAGAGATCCTGAGGCACAGTCTAAATGAACCTGTGTTCCTGAAGTGCAGGTGTATGAAAGACAGCATAAGAGACTAGCATTTTAACAAAAGTTAGCCATGGAAACAAGATTTATGCTGGAAAAGTGAAGAGGTACAAATGAGTTAAATATAGGTAGATAAATATATATTTAATATAATTTAATAATCATCTTTGTTGGTGTTCAGTAGCTAAGTCATATTTGACTTTTTGTGTCCCCATGACTTTTTGTGTCAGGCTTCCCTGTCCTTCACTGTCTCCCAGTTTACTCAAGCTTGTGTCCATTGAGACAGTGACGCCATCCAACCATCTCATCCTCTGTCGCCCCCTTCTCCTTCTGCCCTCAATCTTTCCCAGCATCAGAGTCTTTTCCAATAAGTCAGCTCTTCCCATCAAGTGGCCAAAGCATTGGAGCTTCAGCTTCAGCATCAGTCCTTCCAATGAATAGGACTGACTGTTTTGATCTCCTTGCAGACCAAGGGACTTTCCAGAATCTTGCTCCTTGGAAGAAAAGCTTTGACAAATCTAGACAACATTTTTTTAAAAAGCAGAGACTCCACTTTTCTGTCAAAGGTGCATATAGCCAAAGATACGGTTTTTCCGGGAGTCATGTTTGGATATATATACTTACATACAAAGGAGATCTAAAAGAAGAAAATATTTAATTACTTCCTTCTAGGCTTCATGCCCTAAACCTGAAGCTACTTGAACCTACCCAGGGGCTGCCCAAACTCTTGGAGGAGGCCCAAATTGTAAGCTTAGTTTTCACATTGCCAAATATTAAATTCTGTGGGATATAGGAGAGACAGAGTGTCATGACTGCTGTGTCTTGGTCCATTTTGTCTAGAACATCAAGTTTCCTTGCAGAGGAAATAGTGAAAATGAAATGCCCAAGTGTACTTGTGTTCTAATGATGCAGACTTTGCATGCCTCCATTCAAGACACTGAGATTCACAACAAAAAATCCTAAAACTGGAGCTCAGTTTCAAGCAACATTCAACCCTTTCACCTTTGAAATAGTCAACCTTTCCAACCTTTTTTCACTAGGGTAAAGTAGGGAGTGAAAAGTCAAGTCACATCTCCAAAGATACAATGCCATTTCCCAAAAAGCCAGTCATAAGAGGTAGATAAAATATAAGTTCTGAGAATTGGTTATGTCTTCTGGCTTATTATTCCCAAACAAGAGCACACTTGGTCTCTGAAATCTGCATAATGCCTTTGTTTTTAACAGGCAATGCTTGTAATCCAGGCTAAAGGCTGTAAAGTCTGTTTCCATGCCAGTCTTTTTTGAATTTATTGAAGTATAGTTGATATAGAGATGGGTAGATAGCATCATTGACTCAATGGACATGAATCTGAGCAAACTCCGGGAGATAGTGAAGGACAGGGAAGCCTGGTGTGCTGTAGTCCATGAGGTTGCAGAGTTGGACACAATCTAGCAACTGAACAACAATAGCTGACTTACAATATTATGTAAGTTTCAGGTGTTCTTATATGAAAGAAAGTGAAGGTGTTAGTTGCTCAGTAGTGTCTGACTCTTTGCAACCCCATAGACTATAGCCCTTCAGGCTCCTCTGTCCATGGAGTTCTCTAAGCAAGAATACTGGAGTGGTTTGCCATTCTCTTCTCCACAGAATCTTGCCAACCCAGGCATAAAACCCAGGTCAGCTGTATTACAGCAAATTCTTTACCATCTGAGCTGCCAGGGAAGCCCATATAAATTTACATAAGATGTTATTCAAAAGTATCACTTCTTTGGTACTCAGCCTTCATTATGGTCCAACTTTCATATCCATACAGAACTTTGGGAAAAACCATATAGTTTGGCTATATGGACCTTTGCCAACAAAGTTAACTCTTTGGTTTTTGATATGCTGTCTAGGTTTGTCATAGCTTTTCTTCCTAGGAGCAACATTCTTGAGAGTCCCTTGGACTGCAAGGAGATCAAACCAGTCAATCCTAAAGGAAATCAACCCCAAATATTCATTTGAAGGACTGACGCTAAAGCTGAAGCTCTGCTACTTTGGTCACATGATGGGAAGAACCAACTCATTGGAAAAGACCCTAATTCTGAGAAAGACTGAGGGCAGGAGAAGCGAGTAAAAGATGATGAGATGGTTGGATGGCATCACTAACTCAATGGACATGAGTTTGAGCAAACTCCGGGAGATAGTAAAGGACAGGGAAGCCTGGTGTGCTACAGTTCATAGAGTTGCAAAGAGTTGGACACGACTTAGCTACTGAACAACAACAAAGATAATTATTAAATATATATTTGTCTACATATATTTAACTCATTTGTACCTCTTCACTTTTCGAGCATAAATTTTGTTTTCATGGCTAACTTTTGTTAAATTCCAGTCTCTTACTCTGTATTTCATGCACCTGCATTTCAGGAACATAGGTTCGTTTAGACTGTGCCTCAGGATCTCTGGTGTCTATACTGGATTCTGGGACTTAGCTCAAGAATCCAGCTAACTCCTGCTAATATGGAATGGCCCAGGTATGGACAAAAGAATGTCAAATGTGAGGTATGCCACAGGTCCATTTTGGCCCCAATCTAAATAGATCCAGCTGTGGATGCCAGAATGGAAAAGATGACGCAATATGGATACATCTGAGTCAAAAGGGGTGAGCTAAATTCAACTTTATTTTTTTTTTCCAATTATTTTTATTAGTTGGAGGCTTTAAACTCAGAGGACTATTCAAGGGAGTACTTGAATAAGGCTCCTTGTCCTAAAGGCAGCAAGCATGACCTAATAAGTCCCATTTCATTACAAGAAAAGTCCACCTTAGGACCTGATCTCTTTACTCATCTCAGGATCTTTACCCTCCTCGGGAGAAGGGGCTGAGGAACCAAGTCTTATAAATCTGCCTCAGTTTAAAATTCTGTCCTCTCTGCCAAGGTTTGGAGGGTAAGAGAAGCAGAGCTTGTGAGATGGAATTAAGATAAAGTCATTGACCTCTGTGTTACGTCTCATAGCATGAAAAAGCCACAAAAAGCTTGTCATCCTTAGTATGTGTGAGTTGTTAGAAGCCCACTCAATGAGAACAAGGATTTTTCTAAAAAAAATCTTTTTATTTTATATTAGAGTATAGCCTATTAACAATGTTGTGATAGTTTCAGGTGGGCAGTAAAGGGACACAGCCACACACACACATGTATCCTCCCTCAAACTCCCCTCCCATCCAGGCTGCCATATAACTTTGAACAGGTTTTCATGTGGTATACAGTAGGCCCTTGTTGGTTATCCATTTTAAATAAAGCACTGAGGAGATCAAGGACTTTGGTTTATCCTCTGTTGTCTAGGAAAGTACCCTGTAAAAGAGCAATGAATATTTATTGAAAAGTTGAATCAATGCATTGGTGAAGACCTTAATTCTATCATGCTTGTCAGAGTCTGAGAGTCCATTTGACCCTGATAAAAATGTCCCCAGCATCAGGTGTCGGGGCAGATCAGAAAAGGAAAACCCATTCTAATGATCTCAGATCCATGTGATGCTCATTATTTTCATTTACAAATGTATAGCAATGTGAGAAACAGAAAGTGTGACCCTATATACATGCAAATACTTGTCAGTTGGCCAACAGGTCCACTAGAACAGGTAAACAGATAACCCACTAGATAAGGCTTCTGTGGTTGCAACATCCAAGAAAATCATTTACCAGATGGAGGAGTCTAGCTTTCTCTTGCACGCAACGGGTAGGTGAGTGCAGAGAACAAGGAACATACTCCGGGATTTTTGCTGCATTTCAAGTATCACATGCAGGGCAATCACAAGTTAATCAGGATGAGATGGGGTCAGTTTCACTGCCTCCTACACCCACACTGTGAAGCATTCCATTGTGTTCTTGTCAGGATCCGTAGGTCCAATCACCTTTGACTTGACTCTGAATAACCCCACTCTCAACTCAGGAGGGCCAAAGGGGACAAAAATCACATGTAGGTAACGCTAATTTCCAGTGGGAAATAGCTCCTCTTCTACATGGTTCTGCAGAAGTATGAACTAAGCCAACAGGGGTTCCTAGAGACAGCACTGCAAGTATTCTTCTAGACACTTGGTTGAAACTGGTGCTCTACTTTCCCAATGAACTGTTAAAAAGAAGCTAACAATTTAATAACTTTAAAGATGGAAGAGATTATGTAGATTTATCTAGAAGGGAAGGCAATAGAAAAAGTATTCTTATTTTCATCCATGACTCCTCTTGCTTTGTGCCAGTTTCTAGATGTATATACAGAATGTGATCCCAGCAACCAAACAGGCACCAGAGCATCTTTAGGCTTCAGTGGACATTCAGTACTAAGAACAGACAAGTGAGTGTCACAAAAGAGAAGAAATCGAGAATGGTTGGTTTCATTCAAAGTTTTAAACTATCCCTTCCTCTTGAATGACCTTTGCTTTTAGTTTTTATTTAGCTTTTCTTTGTAACCTTTAAAAAATCCCCTGCTTACATCTTCCTAACTCTCAGCACCTTACTTTAGTTGATAATATTCAGTATTTCCTTTGGTGCTGTGAGCGAATTTGTTGGAGGAATAAACGTAAATGTCCGTGTCTAATAATTACCCTGTTCTAATAATTACCACGTCTAATAATTATTATGTGCCAGGCTTATAGTAACTCTATGAGGCAGGTTCTATATTAACCTGAGATCTGGAATAAATATTAAAGTAACTTAGAGTTTTGATTACTTTAAAAAGCTTCTTTAACTCAAAATTGAACCTTAAGATAAGAACTAAAATTATAAATCATGAAGAAATCATACTTGAAAATTTTCATAACCTTGAGTAGGCAAATATTTCTCAGATAGGCAAAAAAAAAAAAATCTCATTTTTGAAAGATGTTGCTAAGAAACTAAAAAGGCAAACCACAGATTGGGAGAAAATACTTGCAAAATTATATCAATAAATAATTCATACCGCAAAGTAAGAAAATGATAACTTGATTTTAACTTTAACAGACATTTCCTTAAAAAAGATATATGAACTGCATAAAAATACATATAAAGATGTTCATCATCATTTGTCATCAAGGAAATGCAAATGAAAACCGTGACAGGATACAGCTCACACCCACAAGAATGGCTAAAATCCAAAAAAGTGACAATGCCAAGTGATGGTAAGGATGTGGAGCAATTATAACTCATATAGTGATATGGGAATACATAATACAATCATTTTAGAAAGCAGTTTGGCAATTTCTTAATAAATATAGATTTACCATATGATCCACCATTCCCAATCTTAGAAATTTTCCAAAGGACAATAAAAACATATGTCAACAAAAGATGTATATTTTATTCATAAATTAGCTCTTGAAGTAATTTTCCCAGGTCAAAAAATCCCAAGTCAAATGGAGAATGGATAAGTGAATTGTATTATTATATCTATATGATGAAATTATAACTTAGCAAAAAAAAAAAAAAAAAGAGAGAGACTCCTACACGAGCAACAACATTAGCAAATCCCAAATCATTATACCAGTTGAAAGAAATCAGGTATAGAAAATGCATATGTCTGATTGTATTTATATGAAATTCTAGAAAGTCAAAACAATAGTGACAGGAAGCAGATTAATGATTGGCAGGGACTGGGAGTAGGCAGAGAATTTGAGGGTAGTGAAGTATTCTATTTCTTCATTATGGTCTTCGTTATGATCTCAGGTGGCCTCAGCCTGCAACGCCTTGGAGCGGGGCTTGGGTTCCCAGCCAGAGATTGAGGCTTGAGTCTCAGCAGCACCAGATCCTAGCACTAGACCAGTGACAAGGGCCTTGGCTCTTAGGCTTTGCAGAAAAGAATTCATAAAGATGGAAAGTAGTGAAGCAAGTAAAGTATTTATTAGGAGGAAAAAGAGTACAGTATGTGTGGATAGACACATGGGCAGCCTCAGAGGGAGGGTCCCTGAGTCATATCCCAGTTTAAATCATTTATGTGGGGCATTTCTTATGGGTTTCCTTTGGCCAATCATTTTGATTTGCCTGGTTCACAGTCCGTGTTTGTATATCTCAGGATACTCTCATATATACACACACATCTCTTAGCCAAGATGGATTCTGAGGCCTCTGGGTAGAGCATCCCTCAGCATCACTCCCCTTTGACCTCTAAGGAGTCTTTCTGTGTATGTGTGGTCTGGGAAGTCTCCTGCCTTTGAAAATGAGAAATATGCAGTCTGGGTGGGTCCCAGCCTCCTCTCTTAATTGTCCTACTATTTTCGTCCTAGAGTTTCAGTCCATAGGGAATGAATCTCCTATCGTTTTTACCCTGGAGGGGCCCATCTACCTCCTGCCTCAGTATATACATTTGTCAAAACTCTTTGAACTCTATACTTAAAGTAGGAACATTTTATTATATATAAATTTTGATTCAATAAAACTGATGGGAAAAATCTATGTGCCAGGATTATACGAAGAGATATTAAAAAATTGCTTTCCTTCTCCTATCCTTATGCACATTACACTGGCCCCATGATTTTGTCATCAGGAATAAGTGTTTACAAGCTGACATCATGGACAGCAGAGATACTGCCCAGAATTGTGCTGTCTGATATAGAAGCCACTAGACACATGCAGCTATTTGAATTTCAATTAATTTAAATGAAATTTAAAATTCAGTTTCTTAGTCACCCTAACCACACTTCAAGAGCGAAACAGCCACGTGTGACCAATGGTTATTGTGTAGGAGAGTGTGGTTTTATAAAGAACATTTCCATTGTCACAGAAACTGGACCGTGCAGGCCTAGAATACATTTCTGAATCAATTTTGTAAGCAAATAGCAAATGTAGGAATCTGAAAGCCTTTTGGTTTTCAACAGTCAAGCTTTGCTGAAAGAGAAAGAGTCTGCCTTCCTCCCACCCGCACAGAGGGTGTTCAGGTAGCTAAGAGTGAGTGGTGAGCTTAAAGTCACACTGTATAGGCTGGGTGTGTAGATTATGAGAATGGGTCGTGGTGGGTGTCACAACTTTCAAAAGAAGGATTCAGCTTACAAGGGCAGGGACTTGTCAAGATCAACAGATACCCAGAAGTTATCAACAAATACTGTCAAGCAAACCAGGCACGCTTCTCAGAAAGACAGGACAATATCCAAGCCCCTTGAGTTTAGATCACCTTAGAAATGAAGAAAGGAGGGAAACTTCAGGGGGAGTAAGAGGTCCTAGAATTTGATTTGGGAGAAAGCTACTTAAAGAAGACACAGGCTTTAAATGGAGATGCTCAAGCTATCATGAATTAGCAAGACAAGGTTGTTGGCCACCAATAGAAATAGGCCTTGTACTCTAACATGCATTCTAGTAGAGGAAAATTTAAAAAAATACTGTTGTAGCTCATAAAATTCATGTAACTTTATCAAATCAGAAGTTTTCATGCATTTCCTTACACTCAAAATAAGAAATATATTTCCTATCGTTAGCTTATATATATTCATACATACATAATTGAAACAAAACTTAACCCTAATTACTTGCAGTGTGATATATTTTCTATCATAATCTATTTTATTTCACTTGAAAAGAAAGATGTTGGTCAAGAGTCAATAAATTAGTCTCATGATCCATTAAACTGCATCTCATGATCCAGTTATAAATACAGTGAAATAAATTTTAATTTGGAAAGGTGAGTGAGGATGAGTTAGCATAAATGGTGTTAAATAAGAGTTATATTATGTCATTCATATAATCACACCATTTTTGCAAGATGAGAGTCATAGGGTTTTGGTAAGTAGATCAGTAAAAAGAATGATGCAATTGTTTCTCAATCTTTACAATTTCTAATCTAGAAGAAGAAAGTTCAAAGAGTAGAAAGCGTAGATGACAGATGGTTTATTGCTTTCTATGAAACTAGTTATTTATAGATGACAAGAAGCAGCTGATGGGGAAAATACACCATTAAATTTGCAGTATTTTTTGAGATAAATAATATTTACTGAGGATTCTCCAGAATATGCATAATTTATGTATTTATCTAGATGTCAAAATTGGTTCAGTGGTGATGTTAGAGATTGTTCTCTTTTTTAACATTGATTTTTGTCGGAGTATAACTGTGTTATTTTCTACTGTATAGCAAAATAAATCAGCCATACATATACACATATCCCCTCTCTTTTGGACGTCCTTTCCTTTCAGGTCACCTCAGGGCATTAGAGTTCTCTGTGCTACACCACATGTTCTCATTTACCTACTGTATACTTAGTATCAATAGTGTATATATTGTCAATTCCAATCTCCCTCTCACCCTTTTCCCTCCTATCCCCCTTGGTATCCATCTATTTGTTCTCTACGTCTGCATCTCTATTTCTTCTTTGCAAATAAGATCCTCTATACTACTTTAATAGATTCTATGCATATGCGTTAACATATGATATTTGTAGGCGTTGAGAGAAAGTGACGAATGGATTTTGTTACCAAGACTTTAAGTGAAAATGGGAAAGGGAAGTAATCCAGATGGAGTGCCTACCAGTTATTGAAGGTTGAATGACATGTACAGAAAAGTGAAGAACCACCAGAATAAACCACACTGGTCATTCACAAAACAAGTTTAAGGTCTAGTTTTATATCTGGAAATTTAATTTTATTGGGTCCCTAAAATTGACTGAGTTTGAGTAAACTCCAGGAGTTTGTGATGGACAGGGAGGCCTGGCGTGCTGCGATTCATGGGGTCGCAAAGAGTCGGACAGGACTAAGCAACTGAACTGAACTGAGACTTGATCAATTGCATAAAGGTACTCACAATAACCAAGCACCTAAGACTGTCCCATAAACTAGGGGGCCAAACACACGTGTTTACAGTGGGAAATGAAACTCCTCTGTTAGTCACACTTTCTCTGCATTGCCCATTCTCTGCTTCTATTTTTTTTTTAGAGGCGTTTTTTAAGGTTTCTGGGACCATCAATACCAGAAATCATCAGGATTTGTTGAAAAGTAAAAAATTCTCACCTTGATTCTTCAGAGTGAGTCCTCTGAGGGCGGGGAGGGGAGGGCAATGGTGGAGCTCTGCATTTCTACCAACCACCTTGGACTGAATTCTGGTCACAATAAAAAGTGTGACAAATATTGGTCTAGGTCCTTGGGGTTAAATGAATTACATTTAGATGAAGAGGTTGGTAAATTCATCCATGCAACAAACTATTTATTGACTACTTAAAATATGCCACGTTCTATTTTAAGAATTCAAACACATGAATCACATTATTTTACTTACAGTAGCTATGTAATGCATTCTGATAGCTGGTAGACCAACTTTTGTTAATTACTTTTCTTTTCTGAAATATTTCTAGCTCGTTTCCCATATTTATTGGGATGTTGTGCTAGATGGTGGTGAATTATTTGGGTTTTAGAGTTAGATGACCTTAGTTTTAATCTCAGCTCCACCACTTGCAGTTCAGAAACTAAGGACTCGACCAGAAAACAGTGTGCACTGTTTACATTTAGAATCTTATTTTGAGAAAACTCCCAAATCCATTTTAAATAATAATGAAAAAAAGAAAAACTTTGCCTTTTCTTTTGTATTTCAGTGAGAGAGTGTGCTATTTGAATGCCTTTAGCTGCAAATAGTAGAATTCCCTACAGAACAGACTGAAATTATAGGTTCTCTGAGTCAGCTTCTTGATAGTTTATTTATTTTTGCTTTTCCTTGATGATTTTAAGGTGGCTGTTGGGTCAAAAAGCATGCATTACATTAAACTTGAACATACAGTACCAAATTATTTTCCAAAGTGTTACACACCCACTAGTAAATTGTAAGGGTTTATGTGGCTTTATATTTCTACTGACACCTGGTAATATATTTCTTGATTTTTGGCAATATATGGTCAGAGAAATTGAAAATTGTATCACTTTGAGTGTTGAGAGTATTTCCAGATATTTGTTTATCATTTGTTTTTTCTTCTTTAAATTCATACTAAAGTCTTGCTTGTTATTCTATGTTTATGTTCTTTTTCATCTATAGCCTTTCTTTTTTAGAAATTATTCTTAATTAAGAGATTTCATTGATTATATATGTAGAAAATATTTTCTAAAAGTTTGTAACATATCTTTTCAGTTTCTTAATGGTGTTTTAATAAATAAATTTTAAAAATATTTTTCTTATATTTAATTATCAATCTAATTCTTAATATTTCTTTGTATAAGAAATGCTTTCCTGCTGTGAGTTTATTAAAAAAAATTTTTTAAAATTTTGCCTTTTATATTTATCTTTTAACTCCTCTAGATCTAACTTTTGAGAATGGCACATTGTAGGAATTTGATATTATTTTTTCCATTAGGATAATGAATTGTTCTCATTGGATTATTGAAACATCTGTCCTTCCCCTCAGTGGTTGAAATGTCATTTGTATTACATACCAAACTTTCATACATATATATGTTGGGTCTCTTTCTAGTTTCTCGCTTCTTCTCCATTGCTTAACTGGTTCATTTTTAAGGCAATATTATATTGTCTTAGTAATGATAGTTCTCTACAGTCTTTATTTCTTTTTTCTTTAAATTAATTTGTTTATTTTAGTTGGAGGCTAATTACTGCATGAAACAGGGCAATCTTTATTTCTGTTAGAGCGAGTCTCTTAATTTGTTCTGCTTTGAAACTTGGTTGACTCTCTTTGGCCATATGGATATTTTTCTATATAAGTGTCTAATATGAGCTTATAAAATTCCTCAAATAATCTTCTTAGGATTTTTATTGGAATTAATTGGAAGTGGATTCAATTAAGGATAAATGTCACACCTACTAACTGAAGTGTTTCATTCATAAATGTGGGATGTGTGTGTGTGTGTGTGTGTGTGTTTACTCAGTTGTCTCCAACTCTTTGTAATCCCATGGACTAGAGCCCTCCAGGCTTCTCTGAGAGTTCATGGATTTTATCCATTCTTCAGGTCTTTTTTTTAATGTTCCAAAATAAAAGTTTCAAAATTTTAACTATTTGTGTCTGTTATCAGATTAAGCATTATATACCTTATGTTTTTCTTGCTATTTTGAATAAAACTTTTAAATTAAATATTTTCAGTTAATAATCACTGGTATATAACTACTCTTGTAAATTTTACATGTTGATACTGTTTTCAATGAGAAAGGCTGGGCTGGAGGAAGCACAAGCTGGAATCAAAATTGCCGGGAGAAATATCAATAACCTCAGATATGCAGATGACACCACCCTTATGACAGAGAGTGAAGAGGAACTAAAAAGTCTCTTGATGAAAGTGAAAGAGGAGAGTGAAAAAGTTGGCTTAAAGCTTAACATTCAGAAAACTATGATCATGGCATCTGGTCCCATCACCTCATGGGAAATAGATGGAGAGACAGTGGAAACAGTGTCAGACTTTATTTTTTTGGCCTCCAAAATCACTGCAGATGGTGACTGCAGCCATGAAATTAAAAGACACTTACTCTTTGGAAGGAAAGTTATGACCAACCCAGATAGCATATTAAAAAGCAGAGACATTGCTTTGCCAACAAAAGTCTCTCTGGTCAAGGCTATGGTTTTTCCATTAGTCATGTATGGATGTGAGAGTTGGACTGCGAAGAAAGCTGAGCGCTGAAAAATTGATGCTTTTGAACTGTGGTGTTGGAGAAGACTCTTGAGAGTCCCTTGGACTGTAAGGCGATCCAACCAGTCCATCCTGAAGGAGATCAGTCCTGGGTGTTCATTGGAAGGACTGATGCTGAAGCTGAAACTCCAATACTTTGGCCACCTCACACAAAGAGTTGACTCATTGGAAAAGACTCTGATGCTGGGAGGGATTGGGGGCAGGAGGAGGAGGGGGAGACAGAGGATGAGATGGCTGGATGGCATCACCAACTCGATGCACATGGGTTTGAGTAAACTCCAGGAGTTTGTGATGGACAGGGAGGCCTGGTGTGATCCGATTCATTGGGTCGTAAAGAGTGGGACATGACTGAGTGACTGAACTGAACTGAATTGCTTTCAAAATCCTTGTAAACAACTAATATATGTTTGCAAATTATTTATATTTATACAATGATATAATCTACAAATAATTCCATTTTTGTGTTCTTCTTCCCAAGTTTTATTTTTGGCTTATTTAATTAGTAAGGACTTTTGTTACAATGCTAAACAGAAGTGGTGGCAATGGATACATCTGTCTTAATTGGATGTATCTTCAATTCAGTTCAGTTCAGTTGCTCAGTCGTGTCTGACTCTTTGTGACCCTGTGAACTGCAGCAAGCCAGCCCTCCCTGTCCATCACCGGCTCCCGGAGCTTGCTGAAACTCATATCCTTTGAGTCAGTGATGCCATCCAACCACCTCATCCTCTGTTGTCCCCTTCTCCTCCTGCTTTCAATCTTTCCCAGCATCAGGGTCTTCTCCAATGCGTCAGTTCTTCACATCAGGTGGCTGAAGTATTGGAGTTTCAGCATCAGCATCAGTCCTTCCAATGAATATTCAGGACTGATCTCCTTCAGGATGGACTGGTTGGATCTCCTCGCAGTTCAAGGGACTCTCATGAGTCTTCTCCAACACCACAGTTTAAAAGCATCAATTCTTTGGCGCTCAGTTTTCTTAAGTCCAACTCTCACATCCATACATAATTACTGGAAAAACCATAGCTTTGACTAGACAGAACTTTGTTGGCAAAGTAATGTTTCTGCTTTTTAATATGCTGTCTAGGTTAGTCATGGCTTTTCTTTGAAGGAGCAAACATCTTTTAATTTTCATGGCTGCAGTCACCTGATCTGCAGTGACTTTGGTGCCCCCCAAAATAAAGTCTCTCACTGTTTCCAATGTTTCACTATCTATTTGCCATGAAGTAATGGGACTGGATGCTATGATCTTAGTTTTCTGAATGCTGAGTTTTAAGCCAAATTTCACTCTCCTCTTTCACTTTCATCAAGAGACTCTTTGTTCTTCTTTGCTTTCTGCCATAAGGGTGGTGTCATCTGCATATCTGAGATTATTGATATTTCTCCTGGCAACCTTGATTCTAGCTTGTGCTTCATCCAGCCCAGCATTTTGCATGATGTACTCTTCTTATAAGTTAAATAAGCAGGGTGACAATATACAAGCCTTGACATACTCTTTCCCGCTTTGGAACCAGCCTGTTTTACCATGTTCAATTCTAACTGTTGCTTCTTGACCTGCATACAGATTTCTCAGGAGGCAGGTAAGGTGGTCTGATATTCCCATCTCTTTAAGAATTTCCCACAGTTTTCTGTGATTCACACAGTCAAAGGCTTTGGCGTAGTCAATAAAGCAGAAGTAGGTGTTTTTCTGGACCTCTTTTGCTTTTTCTACGATCCAAAGGATGTTGGCAATCCATTATTTTGTTATAGCGTCCTTCATTTTTATCAAGAAAAGTCTTCTTGCTAGCAAAACTTTTTCTGTCTCTATTGAAACAGTCATACAATTTTTATTCTTTTCACTTCAGTCGTGTCTGACTCTTTGTGATCCTACGGACTGTAGCCTGCCAGGCTCCTCTGTCTGTAATATTCTCCAGGCAAGAATACTGGAGTCAGTTGCCATGCCCTCCTCCAGGGGATCTTCCTGACCCAGGACTTGAACCCGCATTTCTTATGTCTTCTGCATTGGCAGGCAGGTTCTTTAACACTAGGGCCTCCTGGGAAGCCCATTAATGTGACAGATTACATTTACTGATTTTCTTATGTTCACCCATCTTTGCTCTCTTGGGATAGACTATACCTGTTGATGATATAGTTCGTGCATATGGTTCTTTTTATATATTTCCAGATTTGGCTTTATTTCATTTTGTTAAGAAATTTCACATCTTTGTTCTTACATCATATTATCTAGTAGGTTTTTTTTGTACCCTTATTTCTTTTTTATTTTATTAGTATCATGATTATATTGATTTTTTAAAATTAGTTTGAGAATTTTCTCTTTTCCTTTCTATTCATTAGAAAAGTAAAGTAGATACAAAGTAAAGTAAATATCCTGTCATAAAAAGTTGGGTAAAACACACCTATAAATCTATCTGTTGCTGTGGTCTGTGGAAAGATGATTTTAAAAAATAATTTTATGATTTTTCAATCTATTTCTTCGAAACAAATTTTAAGTGGAATATATACTTTCTATTTTTAAGTTCATCTAAGTCTTCAGTGCTTATCAGTTTCACCACAATATGTCTAAGAATAGATTTATTTTTATTTGGATAGATTTTTATTTTTATTCTCATCTATTTAAAGGATTTATTTTGTTTATATTTATTTATTTTTATTTATTATATTTATTTTATTTTATTAGGTAATACATTAAACTTCTTTTATCTAAGGGTTGTGTTTTTTTAATACTGCTTGAACATTCTCAGCTATTATCTTTTTAAACTGTGAAAGGCAGATACCCAGGCTTATTCCACATGGTATTAGCAGATGGAGTACATGAAAGGAAGATACCTATGCTTATATTAGATGATACAAGCAGTCAGTGTGATGGCAGGAGTGGTAGTTAGGGAGAGGATTTTGCAGTAGATGCATATTTGTTTAAGAGAGCCATGAGATTCAATTTTACCTTTCCATGAGAAATATTTTCCAGTTTCCAAGTGTGGATAATTTATATTTTATTGTATTAAGGGTTTTATTGTAATAAATTCAAAGGTGTAATGTATAAGATGATAGATAATGTGCTTATGGATTTTACTTATATATATATATTTTTTAAATGAATTTATTTTTAATTTTTGACTGCACTGGGTCTTCATTGCTGGATAGACTTTCTATAGTTGCAGTGAGCAGGGGCTAGTCTTCCTTGAGGTGCATGGGCCTCTTGTGGTGGCTTCTCTGGCAGTGGAGCCTGGGCTCTAGGGTGCAGGGGCTCAGCAGTTGCGGTTCCCAGGCTCTAGCGCACAGGATCCTTAGCTGTGGCACACGGGCTTAGTTGCTCCTTGGCATGTGGGATCTACCTGGGTCAGGGATCCAACCCATGTCCTCTGTGTTTGCAGGAGGATTTTTTTTTTTTAACCACTGGGACACCAGGGAGTTCCAAAGACTAGCAAAGAGAGATAAGAAAGCCTTCCTCAGTGATAAGTGCAAGTAAATAGAGGAAAACAATTGAATGGGAAAGACTAAAGATCTCTTCAAGAAAATCGGAGATACCAAGGGAACATATCACGCAAAGATGGGCACAATAAAAGACAGAAATGGTATGGACCTAACAGAAGCAGAAGATATTAAGAACAGGTGGCAAGAATACACAGAAGAACTATACAACAAGATCTTCAAGACCAAGATAATCATGATGGTGTGATCACTCACCTAGAGTCAGACATCCTGGAATGCAAAGTCAAGTGGGCCTTAGGAAGCATCATCACGAACAAAGCTAGTGGAGGCAATGGAATTCCAGGTGAGTTTTTCAAATCCTAAAGGATGATGCTGTGAAAGTGCTGCACTCAATATGTCAGCAAATTTGCAAAACTCAGCAGCGGCCACAGAATTGGAAAAGGTCAGTTTTCATTCCAATCTCAAGGAAAGGCAATGCCTAAGAATGCTCAAACTGCCGCACAATTGGACTCATCTCACACACTAGCAAAGTAATAGTCAAAATTCTCCAATCCAGGCTTCAACAGTATATGAACCGTGAACTTCCAGATGTTCAAGCTGGATTTATAAAAGGCAGAGGAATGAGTGATCAAGCTGCCAACATCTGCTGGATCATCAGAAAAGCAAGAGGGTTCCAGAAAAACATCTATTTCTGCTTTATCGACTACGCCAAAGTCTTTGACACTGTGGATCACGACAAACTGGAAAATTCTTCAAGAGATGGGAATACCAGACCACTTTACTTGCCTCCTGAGAAATCTGTATACAGGTCAGGAAGCAACAGTTAGAACTGGACATGGAAAAACAGACTGGTTCCAAATTGGGAAAAGAGTACATCAAGGCTGTATATTGTCACCCTGCTTATTTAACTTATAAGCAGAGTACAACATAATGGTAAATGCTGGACTGGATGAAGCACAAGCTGGAATCAAGATTGCTGGGAAAAATATCAATAACCTCAGATATGCCAATGACACCACCCTTAAGGCAGAAAGTGAAGAACTAAAGAGCCTCTTGATGAACGTGAAAGAGGAGAGTGGAAAAGTTGACTTAAAATTCAGCACTCAGAAAACTAAGATCATGGCATCCAGTCCCATCACTTCATCACAAATAGATGAGGAAACAATGGAAACAGCAAGAGACTTTATTTTTGGACACCAATATCACAGCAGATGGTGACTGCAGCCATGAAATTAAAAGACGCTTGCTTCTTGGAAGAAAAGCTATGATCAACCTAGACAACGTATTAGAAAGCAGATACATTACTTTGCCTACAAAGGTTCATCTAGTCAAAGCTATGGTTTTTCCAGTAGTCGTGTATGGATGTGAGAGTTGGACTATAAAGAAGGCTGAGCAACAAAGAATTGATGCTTTTGAACTGTGGTGTTGGAGAAGACTCTTGAGAGTCCCTTGGACTGCAAGGAGATCCAACCAGTCCATTCTAAAGGAGACCAGTTCTGGGTGTTCATTGGAAGGGCTGATGTTGAAGCCGAAACTCCAATATTTCAGCCACCTGATGTGAAGAACTGACACATTGGAGAAGACCCTGATGCTGGGAAAAATTGAAGGTGGGAGGAGAAGCAGATGACAGAGCATGAGGTGGTTGGGTGGCATCACTGACTCAATGGACATGAATTTGAGTACGCTCCAGGAGTTGGTGATGGACAGGGAGGCCTAGCATGCTGCAGTCCATGGGGTCGCAAAGAGTGGGACACGACTGAGCGATGGAACTGGACTGAACTGAACTGACTGAGACACCAGGGAAGCCCTTCTTGTTGTTCAGTCGCTCAGTCGTGTCCGACTCTTTGTGACCCCATGGACTGCAGCATGCCCTGCTTGGCTGTCCTTCACCATCTCTGGGAGCTTGCTCAACTCATGTCCATTGAGTTGGTGATGCCATGCAGCCATCTTGCCCTCTGTCATCCCCTTCTCTTCCTGCCTTTCATCTTTCCCAGCATCAAGATATTTTCTAATGAGTCAGCTCTTCGCCAACATATTATAGCTTCACGTGGCCAAAGTATTCAAGCTTCAACTTCAGTATCAGTCCTTCCAGTGAATATTAAGAGTTGAATTCCTTTAGGATTGACTGGTTTGATCTCCTTGCAGTTCAATGGACTCTCAAGAGTCTTCTCCAACACCACAGTTCAAAAGCATCAATTCTTCAGTGCTCAGCCTTCTTTAGGGTCCAACTCTCTTACATATATACATGGATACTGGAAAAAAGCACAAGTTTGACTAGATGGACCTTTGTTGGCAAAGTAATGTCTCTGCTTTCTAATGTGTTGTCTAGGTTGTTCATAGCTTTTCTTCCAAGAAGCAAGCTTCTTTTAATTTCATGGCTGTAGTCACCATCTGCAGTGATTTTGGTGCCCAAGAAAATAAACTGTCACTGTTTCCATTGTTTCCTCATCTAGCTGCCATGAAGTGATGGGCCCAGATGCTGTGATTTAGTTTTCTGAATGTTGGATTTTAAGCCAACTTTTTCACTCTTCTTTCACTTTCATCAAGAGGCTGTTTAGTTCTTCTTCACTTTCTGCCATAAGGGAGGTGTGATATGCATATCAAAGGTTATTGATATTTCTCTTGGCAATCTTGATTCCAGCTTGTGCTTCATCCAGTCCAGCATTTCACATGATGTACTCTGTATATAATTTCAATAAGCAGGGTGACAATATACAGCCTTGATGTACTCCTTTCCCATTTTTGACCCAGTTCTTTGGGATAAAATTAGGGAAGCCCTATATTTTATATATTCTTAATTTTTTATTTTTTAAGATATAAACTGTTAAATATGTAGAATTCAAGCATATGTTTATTATTCTCTTTCATGGAAAAGGAGGTAAAACATTTTAAATATATCACATTAAAAACGTTGAAAAACCAAATAATCTGTTAAAATTAAGCACCGTTAATAACATTATCTTGATATAGAGAATACATTTTGAGGGGGGAAAAAAAAACTCTAAAGTTAAGAAAAAGAGTAAAAGTTACCCAGACAATGAACAGGTAGTATTTTCACTTCTGTTTAAAAGTATAGGAGTCAATTTCCATCTCCAATTTTTCCTCTAGACCTTTCTGAGTTCAGTTCCAGGTCAAGATAGGTAGTATGATTTCCTTTATTTCCAAACATCTCTGACAACAAATATATTTGCCTGACAACTCTTTCCTTTGGTTTTTGAGGTCTATTCAGATGGCAAAGAGTACATTCATCAGACGTTAGTGAATGAAATGTTATAATTACACCTGTCACATGTGTGTGCCGCCAAGCACCCATAGTCTTCTGCTGCTTTCAGATGACAGAACTAGAGTTCTAGTTTCCTGCCCATGTTGCTGTCACCTGTAATAAGTGCCTTTTTTGGAGGTGAGCTTGGGTTTCTCATAGTCCTTTCTAAAGAGGTAGGAATTAAACAATTTAACCCCTCTGTTTCTTCATGGGACCTGTTTTTAAAAAGGAGAGTATAGTTGCTTGAGACTATGAACTTGGAGGAGAGGCTGCTCTGAAGGTAGTCGCATTCAAGTGGGGAAGGGCATCTGGCTCATCTTGCTGTCTCTCCTGGAATGAACTGATGGAATGTGGGGGTGAGGGACACACAGAAGAAGGTCATGAAACTTCAGAGGTGGGGTGGGGGGTAGGGGGCTCTTATCGTCCAGACAGTGGTTTGGTGATGAGATCACAGGTCTGCAGATCCAAATCATATATTTAGTCTAGGTGATCTCTAGTAACCTGACATTAGCTGAGATCTTCCTGGAAAAATATGGGAGGGTGAACTCACAAAATCCACACTCTGGCCACACCCTTTCCTCAGGGCTCCCCCATAGCACCCAAAGCCCACAGGTGAGGACTTTTAGCATTTATGAGTCAGAGGCTTCAGCATCCAGGGCTGGGAGCTCACTCCCACCTCATTTTAGAACAGTCACTCACCATGTAAATTATGCTACTTTACTTTGTCTTGTCCCTTTATAGGCAAACTTATTTAAAATATCAAGTTCTGTACTAACAGCATCTTGTCTTTGATACTTCCATTCCTGCAGACTCGTGTGCTTATAGTGGCTCAGTGGGTAAAGAATCTGCCTGCAGTACAAGAGACCCAGGTTCGATCCTTGGATTGGGAAGATCCCCCAGAGAAGGAAATGGCAACCCACTCCAGTATTCCTGCCTGAAGAATCCCATGGACAGAGGAACCTGATGGGCTACAGTCCACGGAGTCACAAAGAATCAGACATGACCAAGTGTCCGAGCATATAGACTCCTGTACTAATGATCAGTTTGTAGTCCAGCATCTCAGGATACCTATCAGTTTCAGAGTTTAATTTTTTTTTAATGTGGGGACAGATTCTTTCAAACTTAGGAACCATTTTCACTAACTGATCTTCCAAGTGGTACATCTCATACATGAACTACCTCTTTTGAAAGCAATTATAACTCATTTTGCCCAGTAGTTTTTTCAGTGGTCATGTATGGATGTGAGAGTTGGACTACAAAGAAAGCTGACTGCAATAGAATTGATGCTTTTGAACTGTGGTGTTGGAGAAGACTCTTGAGAGTCCCTTGGACTGCAAGGAGATCAAACCAGTCCATCATAAAGGAAAACAGTCCTGAATATTCACTGGAAGGACTGATGCTGAAGCTGAAACTCCAATACTTTGGCCCCCTCATGCAAAGAGTTGACTCATTGGAAAAGACCTTGATGCTGGGAGGGGTTGGGGGCAGGAGGAGAAGGGGACCACAGAGGATGAGATGGCTGGATGACATGACATGAGTTTGAGCAAGGTCTGGGAGTTTGTGATGGACAGGGAACCTGGTGTGCTGCAGTCCATGGGGTTGCAAAGAGTCATACATGACTGAGAGACTGAACTGTATTTGCCCAGTAGGCATTTTTGCAATGCTACTGAGAATAAGTAAAAAATGGAGTGGTAAAAACATACTTATCATGCCAGGCAGTTACTATTTAAAGAAATTCTGTGTAATTCTTTACACAAAACCCCAAAATTTATAAAGTAAATAAATTTTTGTAAAGTAGTAAAGCTAATTTATCTTGAGATCAGATTTTTTAATATTTTGTGTGAGTGCTAAGTCATTTGAGTTGTGTCCAACTCTTTGTGACCCTCTGGATTGTAGCCCTTCAGGCTTCTCTGTTCATGGGATTCTCCAGGCAAGAATACTAGAATGGGTTGCCCTTTCCTCCTCCAGGGGATCTTCCCCACCCACAGATCGAGACTGTGTCTCTTGCATCTCCTGTGTCTCCTGCATTGGCAGTCAGGTTCTTTACCACTAACGCCACCTGGGAAGCTCATTTTATAGTTTAGATTTTCTTAAACATGAACCTCCATATATAAAGAACTTAGGCATTTTTTTCATGTGAGACTTTTACTGCACAGGTATTCTTCATCCTTAGACACTTGAATCCTAAAAGAAATGTATACATTATATTAGTTTCCTGAATGTCAGTCTTCTTGTCAGAAGAAATAAAGATAATATTACCAAAATCAAACACTTGTGTTAAGGATTGTATGATGAAAAATGGATGTTCAAGGGCATTGTATTATACGAACATATGATACTTTGTAAATAACAATGTATTATACAAATATGGTATTGTTACCTGAAACATCACTATCATTTCCTGTGTGTGTGTGTGTGTGTGTGTGTATGGTCCTTCTGTAAACCCTACCGACCTGAGAACTATCAAACTGGGGGCAAAGTGATAATTCTAAATTTTTACTATCACAAAGATTATCTTTTTAAAATCAACTTGGTTGACATTCTCTGAGCCTATAGCAAGTACAGAGCAATTTGAAGTGTTTAAGTAACTAAGTCCTTTTGTAGACAGTGACATCTTTGTTTAGTTCAATGGAAAAGTTTCCTATGCAAAATGGTCAGATAAATAATATTTCTAGCTAATCAACTGGACCAACTACAGATAGTTACTTGGAATCTTGTGTCACTCTTTCACTACTTCTTAAGAGAGTTCCAAATCTTGATAAAAATGATCATTATTTTCCACATAATCTAGAAATGAATTCCGTATAGTTAAGGCATGAAGTCCTTAAAGGGACAAGACACTGAACTAGAAAAATCCTAGGGAGAGCAAAGGTGCTCCTATTTAGAGTGTCTCACTCTGGATCACACACCTCCTATCTCACCTACACAGCTCCACCAATAACATCAATGCCTGCTTACTTGCTGAGTAGATTTATGTGCTCCTGAGAACCCAGGCTTTCCTCTGACAAATGGACAAATTCGAGGAGAATAGAAGCTCTTTGTTGTTCGATGCTCTTGCATAAGATTCATGAAGTCAGAGCTCATACCAAGTTGATGCTACCACGGCAGAGACTGTGGGTGAAGTTAGACTAATGTTGCTTCACCCAGGGATTTCAGTTCTTGGAAGGAGTTTACTGTGGTACACAAAGGTAATGCAGAGGAATTCTGAAGGCTAAAGGTCAAAATGATTTTATTATATGTATGGCTTTCTCCTCAGACATGCTTAGAAATTTTGAGCATGTATGGCTTATTAGATTCTGCACTTCTAGTGTCTACTCAAGTATCTTTAAGAAATAAGTTTGCAACATATTCTTGTGGAATGAATGAAATTATTTTATAAGATATCACACTTCCACCATTTTCATCAAATGTTACTTTGATCTAGCTGACAATATTAAGAGAAAGAGGGAGAGAGAGGGACAGGGAGAGAGATTTATGAGAAAGACGTTGATGGTAAGGTGTCAGTGATGTATAATAGCCTAACACATTCTCTCTCTTTATTTAAAGTACAGTTGATGTATAATCAGTTCAGTTCAGTCACTCAGTCTTGTCCGACCAACTGCGACCCCACGGACTGAAGCACACCAGGCTTCCATCACCATCTCCCGGAGCTTGCTGAAACTCATGTCCATCACGCCGGTGATGCCATCCAACCATCTTACCCTCTGTCATCCCCTTCTCCTCCCGCCCTCAATCTTTCCCAGCATCAGCGTCTTTTCCAATGAGTCGGTTCTTTGCATCAGGTGGTCAAAGTATTGGAGTTTCAGCTTCAGCATCAGTCCTTCCAGTGAATATTCAGGACTGATTTCCTTTACTAAAAAGTTAACAGCTGTATGTACACTATAGTGATTCATGATTTTTAAAGGTCATAATCCATTTATAGCTATTATAAGATATTGCCAATATTCACTTTGTTGTGCAATTTATTCTTATAACTTATTTTATACCTAAATACTTGTGCCTGTTAATCCCTTTCCCTAAATCGGCCCACTCCCTTCCCTCTCTTCACTGGTAACCACTGATTTGTTCTCTATATCAGCACATCTGTTTCTTTTTTGTTATGTTCACTAGTTTACTGTATTTTTTTGATTCCATATGTAAGTGGTATCATATAGTCTTTGCCCATCTCTATCTGACATTTCACTTAGCATAATACCCTCCAAGTCCACCCACGTAAATGGCAATATTCCATTCTTTTCTATGGCTGAGTAATACTCCATTGTATGTGCGTGCCACATCTTCTTTACCCATTTGTATGTTAATGGACACTTAGGTTGCTTCCATATCTTGGCAAATGTAAATAGTGCCACTATGAACATTGGGATGCATGGACTTGCTGGGTCATATAGCAGTTCTATTTTTAGTTTTTTTTTTGAGAAATCTCCATACTGTTTCCAGTGGCTGCAGCAGTTTACATTCTCACTAACAGTAACTGAGAGTTTCCTTCTCTTCACGTGCTCACTAACATGTATTGTTGTGTTCTTTTCTCAGATTCATTTTAAATTGGAGGGGAGTTGCTTTGCAGTGTTGTGTTGACTTCTGTTGTATAACAACATGAATCAGCCATCAGGGTACATATATCCTCTCCCTCTTCAGCTCCTCTCCCACGTCCCACCCCATCCCATCCCATCCTCTCGGTTGTCACGGCACCAGGCTGAGCTCCGTCTGTTACAGGGCACCTTCCCACTGGCTCTCTGTTTTACACGTGGTGATGTACAAGTTTTATTGCTACCCTCTCAATTCCTCCCACCCTCTCCTTCCTCAGCTCTGTCCATAAGTCTGTTCTCTAGGTCTGTGTTTCCATTCTTGCCC